>NC_133658.1:199794816-199920195 GCF_037893015.1 Macrotis lagotis
GAAGAAAGGGAAGTGTTTAGCCAGGAAAAGAAAAAAAATAGAAGCGCTATGTTAGCTGTCCTCAAAGTATTTTTCCATATTGTTCAAAATTATTCCATATAATTCAAGAAGAAAGATCTAACATGAATGGACTGAAGTTGTAATGTAAGATACATTGCAGCATTACATTAGAACTATTCAATATTGTTGTTGTTGTTATGAATTAGAATTTATATAACATTTTAAGATTTGCAAAGCCTTTTACAAATATCCTTACAACAACCTAAAAGGCAGGTATTATAATTAAACCCATTTTATAAAGAAGGAAATTGAAATAGGTAGAGGTCAAGTCACTTGCCTGGGATCATACAACTATTAAGTGTTAGATGCCATCTTTGAACTCAAGTCTTCCTGAGGCCACACGCAGAACTCTATGCCCTGTGCCACCTATCTGTCTTTAATTTAAAAACCAGGATCATCATCATCATCATCATCATCATCATCATCATCATCATCATCATCATCATCATAATAAAAGAGTTAACACTGAACTGGGCTGCCTTAGGAAGGCCCAGTCCAAGGTATTAGACAAGTTTAGATAGAGACTAGATGACCCTCAATCCAAGATTCTATAGAATCCAACATGAATTCTCAACCCTATGACTAAGTAAAGGAATTTATTCCTGTGATTATAAAATGATAGATTTAGATAGTTATATTGAATCTGTGGAACTTGTGACTCCTGTCCTCTACTAAAAAACATTAACATCCATAAAATCTTGACAATGGAAAGAGAGAGAATAGAAATGGGCACAGCAAAGGATGCATTCAAGAAGAAAGTAGTTCACTTTATATTCATGTCCCTAGACAACTGAATAAGGGATTCATGAAAATGTTTTGTACAGTAGAAAAAATATTGGCTCTAGACTCAGAGAATTTGATTTTGAGTTTCTCTTTTCTTACTTCTTACCTGTATAACTTTTAGCAAGGCTCTTCTAGCTCATCTTTAAAATGAAGGTTATTAGTCTAAGTACCCCCCCACCTAACCTTCAAATCAATGGACCAATGATCATATTTATTTTGACTGAAACAGGAAAACAATTTTGTATTATCTTTAATAAAGACTAAAAGAGTTTTTTGTTTATTTAATCCACAGGCTACTCTATTCTGACAAATATTTTTCCCACAATCAGGAGAGGAGAATGGATATGTGTTTATAATTTTTAGTATGAAAACCCACAAAGAATTAACCACATTTTATTCTATAAACAAAGATTATGACAAACTATCTCCCCCCCTAACCAGCCATTTCATAAGTGAGATACATTCCTTATATGGAGAACAATGTGAATTTAAAACCATATATTTTATATCTTAGTTCTTGAAATATAGAAAGTACTTATTTTTTTTAAATTATCTGAGTCTGTGAATAGCAGGAGTCAGTAAAGAGTACTGGATCTGGTGTTAGAAGATATGAATGTATATTCAAATTCTGCCATTTACCTATATTGTTGCCTGAGGAGTTCTTACACTTATATAATGTGATGGTTGTATTAGCTGACTTGTAAAGTATTTTCCAGCTCTTAATCTATAATTGATTTTATGTTTGTGTGTGTATATATATATATATATATATATATATATAGTCTATATACATACATTTCACATGTAAAAGTAACTATACTAAATATATATTGTATTCATCATATTTAATTTGTCTGTCTGTGTGTGTATCATGGGTGTGCTTAGATGTCTACTAATTAAACAAACTAATGTCTTGCTCAAACACCCATCCTTAGAGATCCAAATTCCCTCATCTTTGATAATAAGCAAATAGGGTAGAAAACTGAACACTGGAAAAGAGGATAGTAATTCAGATTCTGAAGTATGAAAAGCCAGATGGAGGGTTATTGATCTTGGCATTTGCACAATGGCTTCCACAGTAAACTCAGCCTCAGGCATGTTGCAGAATCAGAGCAATGGAAAGAAGAGGATAAAGTGTAATAGGAGTTTGAAAGTAGAACTGATAGTGCAAATCAAGACAAGTTCTAGGGAATATAACTTAAAAGTACCATCTTAAAATCAATCTGAACAGCCAGAAGCTAATATAGCAGCATTGGGCAATCAGAATGAGCTCAGCATTTGGAAGAGATAATAACTCTCTGCTGTGTCATCTTGTATTAACTGAATTCTAATAGGGATGACTAGAGGAACAGTTAGAAGAAAATTACCATATAACAATCTGAGAGAAACTATGAGATTATAGACATCAAATTAATGGGAAGAGGGAGAGGAAAAGGGACAAAGATAATGTATAAGTGCCAGATCCTTTCCATTAATGATAAAAAATGTAACTTCCTTCTAAAAAGTGGGGGGGGGGGGAGTGAGGGAAGAGAAGTTATCAAATGACAATTGAACATTTAAAACCTACCATCTTCCAAAATGAGACTGGACACAAAATATTTACCCAGTATAGAAAGATTCATCTATGCAACAAGTTTATGTATGTAATCTCAAGGTCAATTTTCTCCTAGATTTAGCTGCAGGCAACCAACTTCTTTCCAGGAGAAAATATCATAAAAAGAATCAGCAGAGAAGAGAGTTGTGCAGAGAAGCAAATGTATAGAACTCTGCATTATCCCCACAGGAGTGACAAGGGAAATAGTTAAGATGAGTATCTATTTTCAATTGTTTGTGTGAATTCATTAAAATTTTCACTTTTGAAGAAAATATATTAATAAAATATGAACCCCATTACAGATTTTATGGTGTTTATTACAGGCTACAACCAAAGTATTTTCCAGTTCATCACTATAACTTCTAGCAATTTACAATTACAACTTTCTGTCTATGATAAGTAGTATTCTATAGCCACTATTATTAAACTTCCTGCATTTGATACTCCTAGAATTTTTCAAGGTGAAGGAAAAAAACTAAATTTATTCAGATAAAGAGATATGTATCTAGGAATTTAGTTCAAATACCAAAATGATTTTTTGCATATAATCAAAGATTCCAAAAACTTATTACAGGTTAGCCCATATGTTTCATAATAAAAGATACCCTAAAATTAACAAGATGTTTAAAAATTACACTGAAGAAAAAAATTTAAAAATTACAAGGGGATACAAATAGGACAATTCTTTAACATACTGTGTTAAATTTGAGAAAGATCAAGGGGTCATATGAAAAGAGCACTGGGCTCAGAGTGAGGAAGATATAAATTTACATTCTGCCTCAAACACTACAGTGCTACCCTGTGCCAAATCTCTTAACTTCTCTCAATATAATATCCTCTTCTATATAAAAATTAATTATTATGATAATAAGAGTATCTACTTCATTGAATCATTGTTAGAACCAAAAGAGGTACTGAATAAACTACTCTACATGGTTTATTATTAATTATCAGTATTAGGATTAAATTTAATTATGTTTTAGAAAATCTAGAAGTAAAAAAATTATTTTCATATCCAATACTTTTTTTGTATACTGAAATATTTATCTTTGTCTGGAATCAAGAACATAAGAAAAATAAATATTTTTAAAGGATACTATTACAGAGTATTGAATTTTGATGTTATATGACAATAAAATACCAAGGTACAGAGACACAAAGAAGGCTAAACCAGAATGAATTACTTCAAAGTTTTCGTTCAGGCATCAAGACCTATCATATTTGTGATTTATGACTATATATTAAAAACTAGATCTCATAGAAGCAGATTCAAAACAAGGTAGTTTAAATCAGATATTTGACTTTCATTTGCATTAATGTTTGAATCAAGATGAAACATTTTAAACTGACTATTCTCTAAATTGGCTTGGAAGTTTAAATCACTAGCAATATTACAACACTGTTGTAATATTGGATACTCCTTGTTCCCTGTCCTCTTTCTGCCTTCTCTTTCAGACGAATTACCCCCTGGCCTGAACTGGACTGTCCAGCTGTTCATGTCCATCTCTTACTTCAAGGGCCAACACAGGTAACACCTCCTTAATAAAAACTTTTTGATCTCTAAAATGACTCCTTCCTCCTCAAATTTCTTAACTCTTTGCCTGGACTTCTCCTTTTCATTTTTCTCAGTCTCTCTTAATGTCAAAAGTTATTTATGCTCATGTCTTTCCTTCCATTAAGCTGTAAACTACTTGAAAAGGAGCCTGTGTCATCCATCCTCATATCCCCAGTAGCCTTGTACATAGTAAATATAACAAATATTTGGGGAAATTAATTGAATTCTGAAGGCACAATGAATGATAAAATATTTTTGTTACAAGGTTAATGGTTATATTTCTAAAATGAGAAAGAGAGAGAGAGAGAGAGAGAGAGAGAGAGAGAGAGAGAGAGATAAAAATGCCAATCCCAATACAAGTATATATATATATATATATATATATATATATATATATATATACCAATATCTTCTATTGGCCAATGCACTCTTTGCTTCCATTAACAAGTGTTTAAAGTTTTATCATTTTCTATTCAGGTCTTATGACTTCATTGTGTACTTATTACTATCAAAATTCTTCAAAATATATATATCAGAATCAAAAGCATACACTGGCCTATGTGTCTGACATAGTCATGCTTGTCAAAGAAGGACATTTTTCTGGAAGTCTGGAGCCACCAGAATTTCAGGGGCTGGCCTTAAGGTTAAACTGATCTTGACCCATGCCATATGTTGCCATCACAACAAGTCAGAGCTGAAAAGACTTCGGAGAATTTATAGCATAATCTCCTCATTGTACAGAAAGAGAACCTGAAGTCAAGAAAAGCTGTCATTTAGTGAAGGACACAAAACGATCTTCCTAAGAAAATTCTAACCAATGAAAAAGACATTCTAGGGGTGGCTAGGTGGTGCAGTTGTATAGAGCACCGGCCCTGGAGTCAGGAGTACCTGAGTTCATCTCGCCTCAGACATTTAGTAATTACCTAGCTTTGTGGCCTTGGGCGAGCCACTTAACCCCATTTGCCTTGCAAAAAACCTAAACAAAAAGACATTCTATTCAGAGCATACAGTGGGAAGTACACAAATGGGGAAGGCAGAAAATAGATTTTCTTTTTACCAAGATGAGACAACCCCTGAGTCTATGGTCAAGTTATAATGTGTCATTTTCTGGAATCAAGCTAGAGAAAATAGAGTTATCCTCTTCTTCCATTTGGAGTACCCAGTCTGAAGAGTTAGAATGTTTACAATTAAATAGCAACAGATCCCAACTATGATGTTTTTCCCGTGGAGCATGCACTGAAGAAAGTAGATAACTTTGTTGTAGATGAGTTAGACTCTTCCTTATCAAGAATTATTTTGGAAATGGAGATTAATATATATATATATATATATATATATATATATATATATATATGCTTTATGAAGCAAGTTCTAAATACTTCCCAGAAAAATAGTCTGTGTCCATTTGTATCGAATGTCTTAGCATCTCTATATTCTTGGAGGAATAACAATTCAAGAATTATCAAAGAACATCAGGGCCCCTACAACTGACTTCAAACTGCCATTTAATTATCTCTGTATGACATACAAATAAATGCAAATAATAGATTAAAAGTACTATTCCTAGTTGAATTCATTATTAATAGAATACTCATTTACCTCATTTGAATGCTTCTGACACCAATTGTTGAAGGTATAGCTAACATATACAATTTTTAAAAAACTTCTTTGCTAAGCTAGAATTTTCTGTGCCCAATCTCATTTCACCCAGTAGCAATTTCTCACTTAAAAAATTAAACTGAAATCAACCTTCTCTGAATTGTAAATTTTCCCCTCCATTTAAGAAAATGCTTTTTAAGCTAAAAAAATTGGATTCAAATTTTAATCTTCAAACTGATGACACAGTACTGAGAAATATTACTTGAACTCTGCAGAAAGACATACTGAAATCACATCTCTACCTTGAAAATAAGTGATCTGAATAGAACAATTAAGTGAAGATCAACTCTCAGTTTTTCTATTATTTTCTTTTTCCTCTTCATTAGCTAGTCTTAAGAAATCATTTTTTTAACTAAATGTTTGGTTGAAGACTGATCAAGGTGATCCACAGGCACAGAATAGAATATACTGAAATACATACATAAAAAACATCCTATACAACAAGTAGAGGTCAGCTATGTGGGTAGGGTGCTGTGCTTGGAGTCAGGAAGACTCAAGTTCAATTCCAGTCTCAAACAATTATTAGCTGTGTGACCCAGGAAAAGTCATTTAACCCTGTTTACCTCAGGTTTTTTTATTAATAAAATGAGCTGGAGAAGAAAATAGCAAACTACCATGGTACCTTTGCCAAGAAAACAAGTAATTAGAGCCAATAGATGATATACTTCAATGACTTCTTTCCTTCTTTTTACTGTATCTACATTATTTGGTAACAAGAAAAATGTACTTGAAAAGTCTATAGTTTTTGTTCTTAAGACCACCAAGACTAAAAGGGATATTCATACAATGAATGAACAGCTAATCAAACCAAAATATTACAGAGGAACCAAAGCAAAATTCACTAAGTTTGAATTTGAAATTCTCTCTGGGTATGCATACATCAGGAATTCTAATTTTAAGTCCAAAATGCTAGATATAAAAATACAGCACACATTGAAAAAAATACAAAAGAAAGTATCTTTAGTAAAGAATTAATAACATATTCAAACAATTGGATAAAATTTGCAATAATGTGCTGTGGAGTATTTTCCAGCTTCTAATTTTGCCTGTGTTCATTGAAATCCTGCAAAACAAGTTTTTGTATTTAAAAAAAGATGCAGAACAAATATTTATTATCCACCTAAAGGAACAAAAATAATGCTATAATGCTTATTATAAACTACATAGATTGGTTGATTTTCTTCCAAGTCCATTTCTATAAGATATAATTACAAGGAAATGTAATTGTCCCCACTTTGCTGATTGAAATACCTCAACAGGTCAAGTGAGATAGTCAAGGTTATAGTTTAAGCTAGCAATAGAGATGAGAAGAGATTGAACACCTGCTTATTTCAAACAATTTGTTTCTGAGGAGTTAAGATCGCAAAATTATAGAGCATAAGGAAATCAACCTAAACTGACGAACTGAAAAGCTATTTCTTCTTTAAAATATATTTCAACTTCAGATGAAAGAATCCTCCTAGAGGATAGGAACTTTCCAAAAACTTGTTAGAAAGCTTTTTAAATCATACACACATACATACATATATAGAGATAAGTATACAAATATAGGCATTCATACACATATGTACATATTTGCATCTCTCTATAACACTTTATAATACAAATTCCCCACAAAAAAACAGAACAAACCTTATATAAGAAAAATCTGAATATAAACAGTATTATCATCATCTTGTATTTATGTAGCATATTATAGTTTCCAGAATGGTTTCTTATCCATTAGTCTTTCAATTCTCTTAATACCTTCATAGCAAATCAAGTGTTCACAAAATCTCAGAGGCTATTTAATCCAACTCATATCTAAACAAGAATCCTAATTTTTTTTATCTCTAATAAATTATCATCCAACTTTTAGGCATTCAATAAGACCCCACCCCCAAATCTCAAGGAGCTCCATTTGACTGTTGGATTATTCCAGTTGATAAGAAGGATTTCTTATTTCAAGTTAAAATTTGCCTCTGAAATTTTAGGACCTACTTACAGATGAGGAAGCTGAACCTCAAAAAGTGCAAATGTCTTAATGGAATGAATATAAACCCCTTGAGGTCAGTTATAACTTTGTTTCTATTTTAGTCTTGGTATCATTTATTAGCCACCCACTATTTCTATGTGGCAATAACCAGAAATACTAGATGGTTAACAAACATATGTTGAATTTGGTTGGAGATCACACAGCTGGTAAGGAACAGAGAAAAAAATTAGAACCTGAGTTTTCTGATTCATCGTGCAATGTTCTAACTCACTTCAGAGTAGAATTGATAGAATGGATTCAATAATTTTATTTCTTAATGTTAGCAATATAGTGAGTGAATGGTGAAAGGACAAAATAAATTGAAAATTTATAGTAATAATAGATATTCTTTTATGAAAATATTGTTGACATATTTATTCTAGGAGGGGAAGAAGATTTGAAAGTAAAGAGTAAACAATTTGGATTTGGTGGGATAGAAAATTATATCTAAGCCTAAAATATATTTTACAAAAGAACACATGATTTAAATGAAGCTTTCAGTTGTAATACCATTAAATCTTTTCTTAGTTTTGGAGAGAGTTGCTTGTATTTGTTTTCATGAAAGTGATGAAGTTTTCTGATATATAAACAGTATTTATGTTCTTTTAGTACGTTTCTATCCCCCCACCCCCTTCACATAAAGAACAAGAGAAGAAAATGAGTACAAAAGCTAGAAAGGAGTCAGGATTAAGGGATGAGGAAGGCAAAGCTATGTGAATCTGACTTTCAGATACACCAAATACCAGCAAGTTATTAATAAACTCACTTTGGAAGTCGTTTTTATGGATCCTGCAATCAGCTAAGGAACATGGAATAATAAATTTAGATTTTTTAAAGTATATTATAGGTAATTAAATCTAACCCCCTCAATATACAAATGAGGAAACTGAGACCCCAAAAGAGTTTAATAATTTGCCCAAGGTCACAAAAGCAGTAAGTAGCAAAACCAGGATTTGAGCCTAGTCATTCTAACTCCAAATCCAGCCTTCTCTCCAATGAACCAGAACAACGTTTCCTCCATAAAAAATCATATATGAAACAATTATTCATCTAGAAAAGAGCCTTAATGAAGACCAGATTATTTAAGGAGAGTTGTATGAAAAGTTTGGGGGGTGGGACAAGGGAGAGAAAGGAAAAGGTAGAAAGGGAAACAGAAACAAGGTTTTTGCAAGAATAACATTCTGGGAATCATTACAAGAAAACTAGAGACAAAGGGACAGGCATGGAGAGAACAATTCCATAACAAAGAGGTAATTATAGGGTGATCTTATGTGACAGAACTGTATTCTCATTATCCTATGGTCCTTAACCTATTGCCACCCCCTCTCCCTCAAAACCATTCCCAATTCACACCTGCCAATCTTTTTTTTTCCAGTTATGCTATTAACAAGATTCAGACAATACCTCTGTCAAAGACAGAGCATTTTCGTCAAAACAATGCATCATTTTTAGATCTCCCCAAATATTTTATAACACAAAGAAATTTGATTTCCATTTGATACTTCTTGTTGACAATAGTCAAAGAACTTTCTGCTTGTGTTAGAGTTTTGGCAGGAATATGCTTATTCCAAATCAAAGACATCTAGGAAATTTACCTTTATGCCACAAGAAAAAGCTCTAAAATTATTGTAAATAAAATCTTTCTCAGGAGATCCCAGGGATTAGGCATTCAATTTGGCAAACATATAATTTGCTGCTGTCCCCCACAAAAGTTATGAACAAAGTTTTAATTTTCTGCAATATTGGAGAGTGAAATCAACTGTAATAAGTTAACAGCTAACTATGAAGACAATGCAAATTGTACTCCTTAATATAAGAAATATAAAAGGGTTGAAGAATACCTCTCTGCTTTCTATATTAGCAAAAATAATTGAATGATCGTTAAAAAATGAGACAAATACTTCAAATAGAAATATATAGAAAAATATAGGAATCTGAAAAAGTAAGAGGGAATTATAACAAGGGATTGAATAGTAAAAGAACAAAAGAAGGAAATGAAGAAAAAGAAATACTGAACTTTTAAAATCAACTATCAGTCCTTACCCAAAAAAGTAGAATGATATACAATAAAAGAAGTACTATTTCTTGTACTTCAAGGATTAATAATTCATAGGCTTATTGATAAATTGAAAAATAGTTTTCCATTAACTTAAATAAAAAGAAAAGTGGAATATTGCAAAGTGAATGCCTTGCTCCTAAAGGGTTCCTTAATTCAGAGTCCTCAAGGAAATGACGTATATGAATAATAAACAATTGTGAGTAATTTATGAAAAATCACCAAAAAACAGTCAATAAAGAACTAAAGGAAAATGTTAATCTCTCTCTCTCTCTCTCTCTCTCTCTCTCTCTCTCTCTCTCTCTCTCTCTCTCTGTCCTCTCCCCCATTCTTCCTCTCTCCTTCCTCCCACTCTTTAAGTGGTAGAGAATGAAACCTTGTAAAATTCTAAAATTACCTCTTAAAGAGATGCTTTATGAGCACTAAGAAAAAGGAAATTATGTTCTTGATGAAGCCTTGTTGGTAATTAGTCAACAGGTCATAATAGAATGACTTCATTTCCTTTTGTCACAAAATTATTCAACTTGTAGAGTAATACCAGAAACCAGTAGCTCTGAAATATTTTTATATCTCATAGCACAAGGCTCTGTTATGAGGCACTGTGGCATACTACATGTATAAGTAGAAAAAAAAGGACTCTCATGTATTCAGGTTCACAAATACACTACCAAATCCTTGAGATTTTTCCATCCCTCCTTCCCATCTTGTATCTCTCTTTCATCTTCTTTACTTCCCAAGGGCTGCCAGTGAAGCCTATAGCTTTTCCACATTGGGAAAAAAAAGAGTTGCTACTGTTACAGTCCCAGTGCCAGGTCAGGAAAAGAAGTTAAGAAAATGTGTGTGTGTGTGATATATGTGTGAATTATATATTTATGCATTGTATCTGCATATGCATATGGAAACTTGTGTATTTATGGAAATACCTATTAATTCCTTAGGGGGGCTGCTAGGTGGCACAGTGGATAGAGCACTGATCCTGCAGTCAGGAATACCTGAGTTCAAATCTGGCCTCAGATACTTAATTAATTACCTAGTTGTATGGCCTTGGGCAAGCCGCTTAACCCCAGTTGCCTTGCAAAAAATCCTTAAAAAAAAGGGGGGAGGGTTATTAATTCCTTAGGTAAAGACAGAATAAGATTCATCCAGCCTCATCCTTGGTCTGTTTTCCCCCACTGATCAAAGGCAGTCAGGTTTCTATGTCACTCTTATTCTTCCGCCCTTCACGGTTCACAGCTCTGCCTCTGTCCCACCACCCAAGTCTGCCCATCCTTAAAAGAGCACAAGAACTTTAAGTGATTGGGAAAATCCTACCATTCACCCAAGGGAAAATCCCAAGTCACCTTATCATAGTTACAATTCTACTCAGGACTAAGTTCCTTCAATTTAAAAACTTTTGTTTCTATTTGTAACTCCAGCATTGAACACAGTAAATGAGATGGAATATTACTATACTACGAGAAATTATGAATTTGTGAAAAAATATGGAATCATGAGAAGATTTATGAACTAATACAAAGTGAAACAAGCAGAAAGAGATCATACATTGATGCAGCAATATAAATGGAAAGAACAATTATCTAAATTAAACACTACAATTGTAATGACCCAGACTGTCTCTAAAAAAAGTAATATGAGAATGCATCATCTTAAACTTTTGTAGAAGGGTGAAGGGGAAGTATGGGTATGAAAGACTTCATATATTACTGTACTTGATTCATCCATCAATTAGTTTTGTTGAACTGATTTTTCCTCTTTATTACTCTTTATATTTAAGAATGATTCTCTGTGTGAGGAAAAACAATAGTATGAAATAAAGGTGAAGTAAAAATCAGAAGATAACAAGTGGAATTAGTTTTTTTAAAAGCCAAACATACACATAAAACATTGGTGTTGTTGATAATGTTACAAGAAAGGTCAAGGCAGCCAATAAATAGAGCACAACCCTTGGAGTTAGGGGAATGGGAGTTCAAATGCAACCTCAAACACTTTACTAGCTGTGTGACATTGGGCAAGTCACTTAACCTTCATTGCCTTGCATCCGGGGCCATCTCTACTCATCCCTGATTCATATCTGGCCACTGGATCTTAGATGACTCTAGAGGACAAAGTGAGGCTGGTGATTAAGCACAGGAGCCCTCCTCACTCACATTTAGTTTATCTGCTTATCATGGCATCACCTTTCCTGATGCCATGGTCTTCTTCAAGAATAAAGGAAAAAAACAGAAATACACACACACACACACACACACACACACACACACACACACAAGAAAGGTCATAGGAAGTATTCTTTGAGCAAATTAAGAAAATCAAAAAATTGGAAAATATTTATTATTTTTGATTTATGACTTTAATAGGGAAATAATATTTGTTATAAGTAAAGATTATTTATGAATATATATGAATATGTATAGTCACCCACTGCTACCTTGAAAAGTTATAGCTAACTCTAAAGCTTTTGAAAGAATTAAGCACTCTAGTGTTAGATAATACACAATGATTTCAAACATCTTGTCTTTTAGATGTTTATTTCACACTCATCAAATAGCCAAAGATGACAGATGGGAAGTTTCCTATTAATGCTAGAATATCATAACTCCATGTGAGCTATTATTATTATCCTCACTCATTTCATTCTACTTATCTTTTCCCTCAAATTTGAGAAATAAATGGCCCTGAAACAAGTTGCTACCCCACTATTATTCTTTAGTATTTAATTGTGCAGGAAAATAAAATAATTGCATTTTAATCTGAATCAATCTATCAGGAAGCATTTAAAAAACATTTATATACCAGTCACTATGCTTGGGCCTGAAAACATAAAGGAAAAAAGGGTAAACAGTGCCCATTCTAAAGGAGTTAGATCATATAAAGTAAGGGCACCATAAATGGAGGAAATATATAGAAAATAAATTCAAGGCAATGTTGAGAGGGGGCATTAGAAGTTGGGGAAATCAAAAATGATTTTGTGTGTCAGTTCATTCAAACTGTGTCTCTTTTGACCTTGAAAGGGAAAGATCAGAACTTTGAACCCAAGAGCCCTGGGAACAGTGACATATAAATAAGGATATTAAAGAATCATTCCATTAGCTTTACCATTGCATGTTGAAGATCATGTGATTTTTTTCATCTAACTTGCAACCAAAACTTTCAAGAAATGCAATATTTTTGTTATAAAATGGGGTCCTTATCTTATTTTTCGATTTGTAATATCAGCACTTGGCATGGTGCTTTGACTGTAGTAAATAATAAATTGTTGCATCATTTATTCAGGTGGAATGTAGTGTTTGATGATGATGTATGCTTTTCATTCTGGAAGAAAACCATGACATTATGGTGATGCCTTGAATTGAATTTGGGAAAGGGGGTGCTAGGCTAACTCACCAACCTCACTTTCTCCTTCAGACACATGGATCTAATGACCAGATATGAATCAGGGTGACTGCAGATGGCCTTGGATAGGATACAGTGAGCGTTAAGTGACTTGCCCAAAGTCACACAGCTAATAAGTATCAAGTGTCTGAGGTCAGATTTGAATTGTTTATTCAATTAATAAACATTTAAAAGGTGGAATTGACAGTTTTTTAATTCAAAGAACTTAGTCCTGAGTAGGACTGCAACTATGTTAGGATGACCTTGGATATTCCCTTGGGCACATCTTGGGATTTGCCCAACCACTGAAAGAGTTTATACTATTTTGGCGATGAAGGTATGGGCAATCTAGTGATGGGGAAGAGATGGAGCTGTGTGCCTTTAAGTGGAAGGCAGAAAAATGAGAGTAGCATAGCCTTTGGTCAGTTAAAGAAAGCAGGCCAAAGATGAAGCTGGTCAAATTTTAAATTAAAATAAAAAAATTAAAACAGGAATTTACTCCAGGATACTCTCCATAAATACATGAATGTATCCACATGAATATATATATATGTATAAATACATAATTCACACATATAACACACACATACAAACATGGTATGGCTCAGCTGTGCTTACTGACTTCATCATCATCTTTGTGTCATCTACAAATTTATTATAGATGATATATCTATACCTTCAAATAATTTCTTAATAAAAAATACAGAGAGTACCTGGCACATAATAAGATCTAAATAAATGCTTGTTTCTTTCCTAACTTATATTCAGTCCATATATTCCATCTGTTTATTACCTTCATGGCTCCCACATATAACCTTTTTTCTTAATCCTTATACCTTCCATTCTGGTGCAGGCTTTCATTGTCTCTGTTTGAAATATTATAATAGTTGTCTTTGGCTGGTCTCCCTTAGTCAAGTCCCTCCCTATCCTCCATTTATTTGCTAAAATAACATAGACCTTATTATCCAGCCTATTCTCTATTCTCTATTCATTAAATTCCAAACCTTATCTCCACATATTCCATGATTCTACAATTTTGAAGGAATTATTAGAATAGAGGAGAACCAGGAGAGAGCAGTATTGTGAAAATCTAGAGAGGAGGCTATCTGTAAGGAAGAAGCGATTAACAGTATCAAATACTGCCAAGAGGTTAAGAGCAAGAAGGATTGATGGGGGAAAAGTCAGCAGAATTCCCTCTTCCCACCCTTCTCACCCCGCCCCCAAGGATCCCAGGTCTTCCTAACTTCAAGTCCCTTTGACCTACAACCACATTGCCTCATCTGAGTCTACTCCTATATATTTAGAACAAAGCCTTGCACAAAATGCTCAATTTTTGATGGATTGAAAAGATATTCACAAGAACATTCATTTGAGCTCAGTCTACAGTGACTGGATATACTATAAATTCAGCAAATGCAGTTAATCCTTGATTAACAAACTATTCAAGAAATGAGGGAGCTTTTTTTGTTTCAACTTTTACTGTTAAATATCTCTTTATACTATATACAAAGTCTCTTTTCATGCCTTATTAAGTTCATGTCATTTAGACTAGAGAAGAGCCTCACAGTCATCATTGTGAGTATTAATTTTCATTATGTAAGACTTGCTGTAGAAAGTCTAACAGCTGGAACTGAATTGGTAGTGACCCCAAGGCATTTCCTGTAAATTACTGGTTTTCTAATAAATCCTTGATCATAATTTAGTTTCTAGTAATTTGCCTCTTTCACACCAAAGCTAAAAAAAATTAGTTAACTGGAGGCTCTGTTAAAGAAGGATTTTCCTCTGCTAAACAAAACTGTCTTCAGTCTTATGACATATCTCCCAACAAAATCATGTGGCATAACAAAATGTTTCAAGCTCCTGGATAAAATTTCACGCAACAGTAAACCTTTGCTATGTTTCTCTTAAGTTAGATAATAGACTGAGTTCTGTATAACCTTACTATAACCAGGAGCTCCCTACAGTCCCATGACAGGAAGGATAGAGGCAATAGTCAATGAAGATTTATTAAATGCCTACTGTGTGCTAGACAATGTATTAAGCCTAAAGAAACAAAAATGAAAAAATGGGAGGAAGGGAGGAACGAAGGAAGGAAGGAAGGAAGGAAGGAAGGAAGGAAGGAAGAAAGGAAGGAAGGAAGGAAGGAAGAAAGGAAGGAAAGAAGGAAAAGAATGAAGGAAGGAAGGAAGGAAGGAAGGAAGGAAGGAAGGAAGGAAGGAAGGAAGGAAGGGAAGGAAGGGAGAGAGGGAGGGAGGGAGGGAGGGAGGAAGGGAGGGAGGGAGGAAGGGAGGGAGGAGGGGAGAAAGGGAGGGAGGAGGAGAGGGAGGAGGGAAGGGAGGGAAGGAGGAAGGAAGGAAGGAAGGAAGGAAGGAAGGAAGGAAGGAAGGAAGGAAGGAAGGAAGGAAGGAAGGAAGGAAGGAAGGAAGAGAGAGGAAAAGAATGAAGGAAGGAAGGAAGGAAGGAAGGAAGGAAGGAAGGAAGGAAGGAAGGAAGGAAGGAAAGGAAGGGAGAGAGGGAGGGAGGGAGGGAGGGAGGGAAGAAGGTAGGGAGGGAGGGAGTTAGTTCATGGACCCCCAGGTTAAGAATGCCTAATATAAAAGATAGTATTCAACTTCAAGGGACTAAGAAATGATAATTAGGGCTATGGTTTAGTAGAATTGGACCTTGCTGGCACATATACTTCCAGAACAAATGAAACCTTTATTTTTTTTCTTTCAGGGGAATGAAGGATATTCTAGAAATATACTAGAACATGAGCAAATCCATGAAGCCAGGAAAGAGCAAGGAGTGCTAAGAGGACATAGAGTAATTCTATTTGGCTAGAGTATAGTATATTGAGGGGACTGATATGAAATAAGTTCAGAAAAATTAAATGAAGTCAGATGCACCTTGAATGCCAAAGCAAAGAAATTTGAACTCTTCCCTGTGGTAGCAGGAAGTCACTAAATATTTTTTTCAGCAGAATTTTTCCTGTGTGGGGTGAAAAGAACTCAGAATAAATTCCTATGTATTTTAAATTATAGGAGGCAGGCAGGCTGAAAGAGGCCAATGCTGATCATTAACTACACATCCAAAAGTTTGCCTCCAGGTTCATGAGAGGATTTATGGTTCTGGGATCCCACCACAATTCAACACTACAAATGGGTAATCAGGGAGAGAGAGATAGAAAATGTCAGAGCCTCATTAGCCTGAGGAATGTTTTAATTCATCCTTTTTGACCCAAAAATTCCATTACCATTTGATCTCTAAAAAAGGTCAAAGAGATTTTAAGAAGACCCATGTATAATAAAATATTCATCCATCACTTTTGTGATAATAAAAAATAGAAATAATGTGTATACCTCCTGGTTGGGAAATGGTGTTAAAATTTATCATTAATGAACATAATAGAAATAGTATCATATGAAATGACTAATGTAAGTTCTCAGAGAAACATGGGAACACTTGTATGAAATTATTAAGAGTAAGCAGAACCAAGAAAGTAATTTATACAATAATGCAAACAAAAAGAACACTAAAAAGAAGATAAATATGAAGAAATTATATTGACCAAACTTTGCTCTGGAAAAGAGATATGTAAGAGTGGACCTCTGCAGAAAAGAGGTAAAATATTGTGATTATGGAGTATTATATAAACTTTTAGATGCAGACTCTGCATTTTGTTTTTAGTTATTTTTCTTTATTATGGATGAGCTAATTTGACAGAGGATATCTGAGAATAATTGAAGTGAAAAGGGGCGTGAATAAAACTTATTTTAAAAAAACTAAATTATAAATTTTTCTTAGAAATCATTAGAAAGTATTATACAGTGGGACCTGACTTTTTCTAATAACCTTCACATAAGGATAAGTTAAATCAAGAATTTTGTTTGCTGATGAATTAGTTAATTGATTCTCCAAAAATGTTCAAGAAATGAATTGATAGCATGGCATTACACAATATATCTCCACAAATCCTGTTTGTTGAGAACATTATATTCTTTCTGAGATTTCTATTAGAGCTCAAGAGACTAAAAGATTCTGATTTGCTTATGCAATGCAATCAGACAATCGATAAGTTGGTAAGAGCAGAATGGTAATGATTCACTGAATCTTCAGTAGAATCAAATTGATAATTCATTAAAAATTTAAAGTTGATAAACTTAAATAGCACATGAATAGATAAATCTATCCTTGTGAATGATTGGATTTTCCATTAGATTTTCTTCCTTGAACACTAAAAGGTAGGGAGGCAAGAGATAAAACTGATGCCAGATTTCTAGTAGGAAGTAGAGGTGGAATTAGATTCCACTGTGCAGAAAAGAAGAAATAGAGAAAAGCAGTGACTCAGCTGATTCCAAACTTCAACCTATTATGCACAGATCTCAGATCTATCTCCAGTTTAAAGTAAGGACCTGAAAAAAAAAGAGTTAATCTAAGGCAATATGATGGGACAGTGGGCAGATTTCTAGCACTTCAAAAATCAGATCTTAACACTGTGGTTTTTCATATATATGGGTTTCAAATGTGTGAATTCTCAGAACCTCAAGAATCTCTCTCTCTCTCTCTCTCACACACACACACACACACACACACTCACACATAAATGTCAGTGCTGAAATTATCCATGAGAATATAAGTGAATAAAAATGAATAGTTTACTAAAACAGGTAATTCAAAACTATTTGCATATATAACTATGATGAATCATACACTAAACAAATGAATTTATAATAGGTTAAATTAAATTTATAATGGATTTGGAAGCCTAGCTAATAAAATACTCAAACTTTGAGATAGAAAGTCATTCAAATGATCACTGGTGTATTACTCCTGTACTGATAGCCCCCATTGCTTCATTAAAATGAAGAGATGACCCTCAGTTCTCAAAACTTAAAGCAATCCATAAAATTTAATTTAGGGTAAATCAGAAAGGTTTCAGTGGGATAGTCCCAGCAATGAGCCAGAGACCACCCCTAGTTAGGTTCAATGAAGTTCACTATCAAAAGGCTAATCAGCAAAAGGTGAATCGTTAGTTTATCCATAAGAATTAATAAAAATTATTTACAAAGGTAAGAAGGAGTTGTAATCAGCATCTAAGTGGGGAAGGCCCATATTGATGAAATCATGAATCTTATGAAGTATTCAGAGGACTGTTAATATTAATGTAATTGTCAGTCTTCTATAGATAGATTCAGAGACATATGGTTTGATTTGGGGGATTGATTTCCCCTCCTTAAAATAGGGAAGAAATTAAAATAAGTATTTAACTTTCTCAGTCTCAAACCTAACCAATGCTGCCAGCTTACTGGCTTATTACACAAATCATACAACATAAAAATGTCATTACCATGATAACTTGCCTGTCTCTTTCACTTGGCACTTAGTGCATGTTGCTGTGATGATGATGATGATGATGAAGCATTAGCAGCAGCAACATGCTACTGTAAATGGGAGTTGAAAAAATCCTCTGAGTTCTTACCCAACTAATACTCAAAGCAATAATCCTTTTAGAAAACATTCCTAACAAATATTCATCATACATCAGCTTGAAAAGTGTTCACATAAATAACATTATCTAATGGGAAAAATGACACCCTCTGTCACTCTTCAGAATAGCTGGGAAAACACTGCTAAACCCTCTTTTTCTGGGACATTTCTGGAATTTTTCAAGTTCTTGTGTCATTCTCAGGGCTTTTCTTTGAAATAACAAATAGTATTGTCATTCATTTAAAAAATATTTCAGAGAGAAAATCTAATGGTTTCCAGGAATCTGAATTTGAAGAGATCTTCAATCAATTAACAAGCATTTATTATTTAGTATCTAACCTGTGCCAGGTACATGGCACTGGGGATACAAAAAAAGTCCTTGCCCTCAAGAAATTTATAGTCTAATAATGGAAAAAACATGTGTATATCTAAGTATATGGACCCAATGACATTTATCATCTCAGTCAATCTGACTATAAACATTTTTAAGTAGTTGCTTTGTGTCAGTCTTTCTACTAAGCACTGGGGAAACAAAGGAAAGTAAAAGCTCAAGGATCTCATTGTCTAATAGAGCCCATAATATGCAATTAAGTATACACAAACAAACTAAATACAGGATAAACTGGAACTAACAATCAAGGGAAAGGCATCAAAAAAGGCTTCCTAAAGTAGGTAGAATTTTAGTTGAGGCTTAAAGAAGTCAGCTAATGCAGGAGATGAAAGTTGGGAGAAAATTCCAAAGAGGACAGCCAATGAAAATGTTTGGCATGAGATGGAGTTTCTTGTGCAAGGAACAAAAAAAAAAAGAGATCAGTATAACTATCAAATGAATATTAATTTTAACTATAATAATACCAGACAAATATATAAGAGAAACGCAAAGTGTTTCATGATATCCAAGGACAAGATAAGTTCATTGCCAACTAGAGGTAAAGTGAGGATATTGTAAAAAGCAGCATTTGATCTAGGCCTTAAAAGTTGGGTAAGATTTCAATCTGTAAGAGGGAAAGAAGGCATTCCAAGTGCAGAAAAAGATATGAATAAAAACACCAAAATAAAAACATATATATATATATTTATATGTATATATATAAATATATATGATGAAAAGTTGGAAAATGCAACAATTGAGGAATTAATTTATTTTTTTGATAGCTAAACTTAAGAAAGTTAAGGAGAAAATGCCAAAAATTAAAGATTAAACAAAGATTTACTGCACTATTTTAGATTCAACTTATGTCCTAGATGACAGAATTAAAATTTTGATGAACTGAGATAAATTTGAGTCTGGGACCTCTATTAATTTAATGCAAAATCCCACAAAAATACTCAAATCAAATTCTCAAATGGATGAGTAAGTTCATTGGTATAGGTGCACCCTTCAAAACTGGAGATTGAAAGCCCTCACACTATCAACACTGGGTCACTCTTTCCTGATGCTGTTGCTATTATATCAAACTCCTCCTGACCCTGTTCATCCATCTCATCTTCTGCTGTCCCGTTGTCCTTTTGCCTTCAATCTTTCCTAATATCAGTGTCTTTTCTAATAGAGTCTTCACACTTTTGTCTGCATCCTCTCATTTTTCATCAGAGTCCAACCAGCCTGTTAGGAGCATTCATCACTGTCATGATGTTGCAAGACTATCCATAGAGTACATGAGCTACCTATTTATCCCATCTTTTTTGGTTATGTATTTCTGGATGAGAATATTTCATTTCTTCTTTACAATATGTTTATAACACATTATTGTATGTTCACACCAAATATGGCTTCTAAGATATTTTAAATTTCAGTTCTTCAGATACAACACTACTAGAAGAATGCCAGAAGACTGGTATTTTTAAAACAGGGTTTATGTCAAGATTCTTGGAATCAAAGTGTATACCAAAGAGATCACAAAAAGGGAGAAAGATCCACATATACAAAAAAATATTTATGTAGCTCTTTTTTATGGTGGTAAAGAATTGGAAATTGAGGAAATGTCCGTCAATAGGGGAATGCCTCAACCAATTGTGATAGAGCACTATGGTTCTATAAGAAACCATGAATGGTCAGATGTCAGAAAAAGCCTATAAATACTTATGCGAACTGATGCTGAGTGAAGTTAACCAAATCAGAAGGACATTGGTTAACATTAATAGCAACACTGTGTGATGATCAACTGTAAAAACTTAGCTTTTCTCAGTATGACAATGATCAAAGATAATTCTAAAGGAATTGTGAAGGAAAATATTCAGAGACAGAACTATGAAGTCTGAATGCAGATCAAAGTATGCTATTTTCAATTTCTAAAATTTGTTTTATATTTATGGTTCTTCCCCTTTTGTTCTGATTCTTCTTTCACAACATAATATAAAAACATATTCACCATAATTACACAAGTATAACCTATACCAAATTACTTGTTGTCAAGGGAAGGGGAAGAGGGAAGAAAGGGAGAGAGAATAATGAGGAACTCAAAAATCTTATTAAAAAATGAATGTTGGGGCAGCTGGGTGACACAGTGGATAGAGCACTGGCCCTGAAGTCAGGAGGACCTGAGTTCAAGTCCAACCCCCAGACACTTAATAATTGCCTAGCTATGTGACTTTGAGCAAATCTCTTAACCCCATTGCCTAATTTTAAAAATAAATTAATGTTGAAAGCTATCTTTGCATGTAGTTGGAAAAATAAATAAATTTGTGAAAAATGATCCTTGGAATTGGGTTTTAAGAATAATCAGTTATGCTAATACAGGATAAAGAACAACTGACTTTAAAAAAAATTAGGGATTTTAACTGTTTACAACCCAATATAAATCAATAGCATGAAGTAACTACCCAGACAAAAAGGCTTAGGTTCTTTAAACAGTGGTGCCAATGGTATCCATCTATGTTTTTCAGCTCACATTGTACTAAATTTTCAATGTCACACTTTAAGAGGGACACTGCAAAACACCAATCTGGTATTTCTCTCCTAGCTCTTAGATTCTGTGATACTAAGGAACTCATAATGAATAAGAGGCAACTGATGGAACTGAGGATGGTTATATCAGAAAAGAAAATATTCGAGAGATACTTTCTAGCTTCAAATAAATGGTTATCATGTTGAAGAAAGATTATATAAAACCTTAATCTGAACAAGTATACAAACTATGAGAATCCCAGAAAAAGAAAGTTTTTAATTACTAAAGTTAAAAAATAATACCTCAGATACAATACACATTCTTTTCTTTTTAGGTTTTTGTAAGGCAAATGGGGTTAAGTGTCTTGCCCAAGGACACACAGCTAGGTAATTATTAAGTGTCTGAGACCGGATTTGAACCCAGGTACTCCTGACTCCAAGGTCGGTGCTTTATCCACTATGCCACCTAGCTGCCCCTTACAATACACATTCAAGTAATGTCCTGGTGGACTCCAGTTCTCATTTAGGAAAATATATGTCTATTATTTCTACCATTTAAATCCAACCAAAACTTATTAAATGCTATGTACAATGATGTATAATCTTGAGGATACAGATAAAATGCAATATTATGTTCTAAAAGAGCTTATATTCTACAAGGAGACACAAAATGCCCCAAATTAAATAATACAGTTGGTTTATACTAATTGATTTAAGAAAATTGAGAGCAGTAACCATGGATGAAACTGGAAAAGGTTCCAGTTAGGAGGTAGTATTTGACATGAGCTTTGAAGAAGGTAGGAATTCAAAGAATCAAGATAAGGAAGTGTAGCCCTAACATGACTAATCACTGCATTGAACATGAGAGAAAGTACACCAATTTCATTAAATAATTTGCAGTCTTGCTATAAGGCAGAATGAATGTAGGTAAGGAATATGAAATAAATCTGTAGTTATATGCAGAAATATGTAAATGGAAATATAATATATAGAACTTTATATGCCAAGCTAAAAAAGTCTACTTTAACATAGAGGGGGGATTGCAGGCCTCTAAAGACTAGAAAAATTATAAGAGTGAATCTATTTTTGAAATGTTAATTTTTTAGCTATGTAGAAGATGAATTGGAGAAGAAAGATTATATCCTTTTATTAGAAGGATATTACAAGGTCTAGATGAAAGGTAATGAGTGCCTCAACTAGGAGAGTGGCTATGTGATTAGAGAGATGATTTGCTGTGAAATGTTATAATGGTAAAATGAATGAATGGTCAACTGATTACATAAGGATGAAAGAAATTAAAGAAGAAAGCAGGGGAAGCCATATATGACTCCCAGGCTGTATGTTTGGACGACCAAGAAAAATAGTAGGTGCCTTTAAAGAACTATGTATTTGGAGGAAAAAGAGATTTGTGGGAAAAGAGCATGAATTTTAATGTAGATTTTACAAGTTTAGGATGCCAGTGGCAAATCTATGTGGGAAAGTTCAGAAAGCAGATAAACTAGAGAAAATGAAAGACAGGAGTTTAAAAAAGAGATTATAATTCTTCACTTAACTGCATTTGAAATTTCCATTGTCTATTTAGTTGAGTGGCATTTTCTTTCATGATCAATAAGTGAATTGAATATTAAAAACTTTAACTTCTAAGGGTATATCAATTTTAGTCCAACTTGCTCCTTCTAAAGGATACATAGATCAAAGAAATAAGAACTGTCAAACATTCACTGGAAGCAAACAATTTCATTTAGCCAAAACCTTTGGCTTAAGAGGCTCAAATTATACCAGCATGAATTGAAAGAGTAAAAAGATGAGATGACAGGCACTTTCTTGTTGGAAATATGATTCATAGCTAAAAAGTGTTAATATAATTTCTATATGTAGTAACTACAGATCTACAAATAAGATCAGATTTGATCATAACCTGTACATGAGAAAAGGTTCTATCTTGCTGCAGTTTGCATAGCAGAGAGCTACATGATTAATCATTTAAAGTAGTTGAAATAAGGGCAATGGAACAGAATGTTGTCACAGAATAAATGTCTTTGGCTTTGATAATAAACATCTTGGCTTAGTCTCAAGTTTTATTTTGTTTAATATGCTTCTCTTCTAACCAGTAGTTGGAGACCATGTTCTTGTGACAACTTTCTATACTACTGACATTATCTTTTAATTAAGAGAAAGCAGGAGGTTTATAAAATAAAGGAAAAGAACTTTGGGAGAGTGTTGGGAACAAAAATAGGATAAATCACATAAATCTGTAAATGAAAAGAGAACTGTCTACAGAGCCTAATGGCAATAAGAAAGCAATATAAAAAGTCTGTCCATGATCATACACCAGAATATACAAGCACAATTCCTAGACTATACTATTAACACAAAGCACAACTCTTTGTAATACACTGGAAATAAATTCATTTATATATTAAGGTATATGTAGGGTTTGATATCAATTAGGATTCTCCTTATAATTAATTATCTTTGCTTCCTATTATTTATAAAATACTATTTTAGTTAGGTCTTCAAACATCTTGTTACAGAATACTGTTTTGAAGGACGTGATTCAACTATTTCAATAAATAAAAGAACTGAAATGTTATCTTACAAGGGAAAATCACATCTAATTTTGTTAAACCAGTTTTGCATTATTTTGGCTAAAATTCAAAGACAAAAGAATTTTTCAGATGTATGATCCTAGGATTACTTTTTTCTCATTAAAGATTTTAAATCATTAAGTTCCAATATATAGTATTTTGGCACTTTAATGATTTAAAGGAGTTTAAAAACAGATATTTTAAAATATTCTCCATAGCACTTATTCAATACATAAAAAATATAATCAAGTTACTGTTAATTAAATGATCTTGTCATGTCAAATTATTAAGAAAAAAAGCTAAAAGATATAATGCCTTTCCATGTACTCATTTTAGCTTCAATTCAATTCATTAAATACTAATTAGGCATCTACTATGTGAAAAACAGAGGCAGCATAGAGTAGCAAATAGAGCACTGGCTTGAAGACAAGACAAATGGGTTCAAATTGTACCCTGACACTTTTAAACTGAGTGATTCGGTCTATTTTTTAACCTCTATAAGCCATATGCAACTCTTAGGGCATAACCAATTAAATCACAGGCAAGTTGCCTACTAAGCCAGATAGAAACTTGGCACAGTAGATAGAGCACTGAACCTAAAGTCAGGAAAATCTGAGTTCGGATTCCACCTCAGATACCAGCTATGTGACCCTGGGCAAGTCACTTAATCCCTATCAGTCTCAATTTCCATATCTGTAAAATGGGGGTGATCATATTATCTACTTCCATGGTGTTTGTGAGGATCAAATGAAATAATATGAGTAAAGCACTTGCAAGCCTTAAAGTACAATTCAAGTCCTATTAAATGCCACCTGTCATAGCAGGGTTGGTGGTGAAAGAAAATTATAGATTCTTATAGAAAATTAAGAAAATTATGGATCCTTATAGAAAATTAAGAAAAATATAGATTCTTTATTCCTGTATGTGAAGATCACTGGGACTAGGGCTAGCAGGAATACAAATGGAAATTAAGAAGTAAACCTTACCCTAAAAGAATTATAATATAGTAACTTCAAATGAGCAAAGAAAATTAAAACAAGATGCATTAAAATTCATTTATACCCTATCATATAATATGCTTCATGGTAATTGTCAAAATTCTTTAATTATTAGATATGATTTATATTTTAAAATTTCTATTAGTCATATGTAACTTTAGTATTTTTGTTCATTTCACCAGGAAAAGAGAAAAGTGTTCTTAAATATTCTCCCTACATTTCTGTTGCCTCTCGCTATGTGGCAAAACTGCATTGTACTGCTTTCATTCAGCAGGATTTCTTATGATTCACAACAGACTTTTCTCCAGGACACTTTTGAAATTGGCAGCAATTATCATATTTAAGAACAATTAAGTATATATTTCAATGTTAGTATTCCACTAAAAAAACTTTCTAAGAATTAGACTGGCAGAATCAGGGAGCGTCATATCATAGGTAGCTGAACTGCCATCATCAAAACTGTATCCCACAATTCTAGAAACTTTGGGAAAGTATAATGTAAACCTGAAGGCACTACATAAAAGCAAGTGATTATTATTTATATTAACCCATACCACCATAATCTGCCACCACCTGAGAAAAACCTCCTCCTGAAAGCTCATCCCAAACAGCTGCTAGAGTGTTAATTGCCATCAAACAATCTCATTCTTTGAGCAGCTGTTACTATTATTATCTATGGAAGTTAAAAGAATGTAACTCATTAGGGTAACATGAGAAGAATCACCAGAGAAGAAGGGGGATAGTTATGGAAATTTTCTTATGTTACCAAGGCAGGGAACCTTAGACCTTACCCAAATTCAGGGATCCATTCAAAACCAGCTGTAATGATCTCACATTTTGAAAGAAAACTTAATGTAACACTACTACAAACTAACTGGGACTAAAACCAAGAAAGACAAAAAGAGATTAACAAATCAAAGAAATGGAAATTTCAAGAAATCCAATTCTTACATCTTTAACTGTGATCATTTCAGAACTAGATGAAAGTCAGACAAGAATAGAGGGAAAGAGTTTACTGGGAGGGGTGGGGCAGGGAACTTATAGTAAGTTTTTTGAATAAAGGTCTCTTTTCCAAAATATATAAGGAACTATTTGAAATTTGTAGGAATTAAAGTCATTTCCCCAAATTATAAACTGTCAAAAGTTATCAGTAGCTTCAAATCACTAATAATCAGACAAATACAAATTAAACCCATGCTCTTCAGTTTTTTTAATGCAGAAGCAGCTATATCTTGGGTTCTCCTGATGGTTATAGGCTCCACAAAATTTATTTCTAGTTGCTTGATGCAGTAAATTTAAAATTTAGCTATAATATTCCTGTGAGTTTTTATTTTGAGATGTTTTTAGATGGTGATCAGTGGAACTTGTAAATTTCTAATTTACCCTCTATTCCAGAATTCAAGGGCAATTTCTTAATAATTTCTTAAAATATAATGTCTAGATTTTTTAATCATAACTTTCAGGTAGTATGAATTCTTATATTATCTCTCCTCAACCTGTTTTCCAGATCAGTTGCTTTTCTAATGAAATGCTTCACATTCTCATCTATTTTTTCATTCCTTTAGTTATGTTTATTATCTATTCTAAGTCAAGTATCATGGAGTCACAGTCAGGATAACATAGATTTAGCAGCTTCTGGACTAAAGGATTGGCAGGTGTGAAATGTGATTTTCCAAAAGGTAAAAGAGCTTAGATCAACTATCCAAAAAAACTGAGCATAATTTTTCAGGGGAAAAGATGGATATTCAATAGAATAGAGGACTTTCAAATTTCCTGATTAAAAAAGGCCAGAGTTAGACAGGAGATTTAATTTTCAAATACAAGACTCAAGAGATACATAGAAAGGAAAACAGGAAAGGGAAATCATAAGGGATTTAATAAGGTTTAAATGTTTATATTCCTTCATGGGAAGATGATAATGGTAATTCATAAGAGTGTTCTCATTATCAGTTTGGTTAGAAGGAGTACATATAGAAAGAAGGCACAGGTATGAGTTGAATATAAAGAGATGATATCTAAAACAATACACTTAAGGGAAGAGGAAGGTGAAAGAAGAGAATACAGTGAATGATGGAAGAAATAGGGTGGAGGAAAATACAATTAGCAATAGAAAGTGTGAAAAAAAATTTGAAGCATTCCTCCTATGAAAGCCTCATTTCTCAAACATAGAATTGATTTATACAAATTTATATAAATAAAAGCTATTTCCCAATTGATAAATGATCAAAAGATATAAAAAGTCTTCAAAGAATTAATCAAAGATATCTATAGCCATGTGAAAAAAATGTTTTGAATCACTATTGATTAGAGAAATGCAAATGAAAAGAATTCTGAGGTACTACTTCATACATATTTGATTCACTAATAGGACAGAAAAGTAAAATGACAAATGTTGAAGGGAAAATTGGAAATATGAGCCATTAGTGCACTGTTGGCAAAGTTGTGAACTGATTCTACCATTCTTTAGGGCAATTTGAAACTATGCTTAATAAAACCCTTTGACCAACAATAACATTACTAAACCTATCACAAAAGAAATTTAAAAGAAACAAAAAAGGAAAAGGGTATATATATATATATATATATATATATATATATATATATATATATATATATATATATATACAAAACTATTTATAGTAGCTCTTTTCTGGTGGTAAAGATTTTTGATTTTAAGGGTATGCCCATCCATTGACAAATGGCTAAACAAATTAAAGAATGTGAATATGATGAAATACTACTCTGCTATAAGAAATGAAGAGCAGAATGCTCTCTTACATGAGCTGATGCAAAGTGAAATGTACTGTGTACAGGGTAAAAGCAATATTGTAAGATGATCATCTGAATGACTGCTGTTCTCAGCAATACAGTGATCCAAGACAGTTCTGAAGGGCTTACGATGAAAATGCTATCCAACCCCAGAGAAAGATCTAACGGTGTCTAATTACAAATTGAAGGACAGGTTTTTGCTTTATTTTTGAGGGAAAGTATTTTGGTCTATATTTTATTTCACAACATGACTATTACAGAAATGTCTTGCATGACTTTGCATATATGATAAATATCAAATTGCTTGTTTTCACAATGAGGGGGGCATGAGGAGGGAGGAAGGGAGAGTTTTTGGACTTCAAAGTATTAAAAGTGAATGTTAAATTGTTTTTATATAACTGGGGAAAAATAAAATACTAAATGAAAAAAATTTTAAAAGAGCTCACTCCTTCTAACACCAATAATACAAAATTTTTATGATCTTGCCTCTCTTCCACATTGGAGTTCTTAAGATCTTTAATAAATAAATGCTAAATACCATAGCATGGAGGTCACTTGAGATCTTATACTAGAGTAGTACTACAGTAGGTTCTACCATGGTGAACGGTCTTTGTACATGGTCCCAACAAGAATGCATCCCAAAGGTTAGCCTAGCTTGACACTGACAGGCTTATCACCGGGCTTTTGTTTTGCCATTGTATAAGACAATTTTTTCTTCCTTTCCCCTCTCTCACGATGGTATCTTATAAAAACTAAATAATTATAAGTAATAAATAAAATACAAATTAAATTGGATGCCATTAAAAATGAAGTACATCTTTAGAAGACCATTTATTTCTGACATCTACAGTAGGAAGAATATCTTCCAATTCAATACTGGTAGGAGACTTTCCCATAAGGTTCAGGTCGTTTCTACCAGAACTTCCTTTGTGATATTGAATTGAACTCTAACTAGAGTGAAATAATAAGTGGTAATCTGCCTAAATATGCCAGATTTAGCATTTATAGAGTTTAGAGGGCACTGACAACATTTGCATTCTTTTCATATTATAAATATTTAAAACTTACTACCTAGTTAGTGAAATTAATTAGATAAAATACAGTTAAAAATTGCAGTTGGAGCAAGCTCTTTTGTTCCCTGCCCTCATTTACCCCGAGAACTGTTAGTAATAGCCCCATTTAAAAGTATCCTGTATGCTGCTTGCCCTGGACAAAATTCAGAACACTCAGCCCTAGAGTAAAATTTCTTCCTTATGACTCTTATCATGGGTAAATCATATCATGGGACTCAATATCTTCAGATGTGAAATGAAAGAGCTGACTTCTATTCTGACTCTGACACCCTTTGATCTTAAGACTGGTAGTCATGATGAAGTAACAGTATTTTGTGTACTAAACAACAAATACACATAAGCAATATGGGTAATTTCTTGGTTAAACTTTTGAGAGTCTGTGTTTTTATCACTGCATGAATCACTGATATGAAGATTGCCTCTGCTAATATAGATCATTAACTCATCTGTAGCATTTATTTAAGACAGTAGTGTGTATCATAAATTATGCATTCAAATGATTTATTGTTTAAAATATGATCTATATAGAAGAAGAGACAATGTGATTCAATGGAAAGAAATTTAATCTAGAGTCAGATGACCTAGGTTCAAAGCTGTCTTTTGTTGCTTCTTCTTATGTAACCTTCAACAATTCACAACCTTCCATGGTGTCACTATTTTCATACATGAAATGAGAGGACTTAGCTAAGTGACCTCTGAAGTCCCTTTGATATCTTTAATGTTTCTTACCAAATATTTACAAAATTAATACCGTATACCCTTTATTAGAATTAGGATATGCAAAGAATACACATGAATTAAAATAACTAATAATAATAATAAGTAGGAACTCTCATTGTAATAATACTTTGAAGTTTACAAAATGCATACTGTAGATTATCTTATTGGAATCTTGCAACAAATTTATGAGGTTATTAGTAATATCCCCATTTTACAAATGAGAATACTGTGATGCAGAAGCATAAATGACTGGTTCATGGTCACACTGCTACTAAGAGAGTAATATTCTTTGAAGATTGTAAGCAACCCTTGAAATCAGCATCAATGGCTTTTTTTTATTTCTTCAATATTATTTGCAAGATAACAAAGATCATTGCTATTAAGTAGTTTTGCTTATGTCTGTTTTTCCTTTATGTAAGTCACATTTTCCCCACTCTCTTGTTACTTCATTTTTGCTTCAATTGCTTTTGATGTATTTTTCCATCATCACTGTGCTTCAAAAGAATATTAAGATATAAGCACAATTTAAATTAACATAAAGTTGTCATGAATTCAGACTGAGGATGAGTAAGCTAGGCTGATAATGTCATTGAGTAGAATGTCAGCTTTCAGCTATAACAAAAATGCAGTGTAAATATGCCACTGAATATTTTTGAACATTTAATTGCTATAATGAACTTCTACTTATAGAACTTTTAAAAAAGACCCTGCTGCATGAGAGACATTTTTAATAATCACAGGCACAATCCTGCTCCCCAGGAGACTACAAACTTGTGGTCATCACCATCTCTTTGATTAGCCTTCTTGCCTTCTCATCTGTTTTCAACCAAAGCAGGGAATGAAGTTTCTTTTTCTTCCCTCGTTGTAAAAAGTGCTTCTATGAATGTTAAACAGCCCACTTCAGCAATTGTATTACTTCCAAGCTTTAAGTAATTTCTGCTTTTCTTAAAAGAACAGTATAATTGCCCTAACTTTAGCAATTTGGTAGAAGAATATGCCTCAAAACATTGAGAATCACCTCTTTTTTGTCTCAAGTCACACTTGGCTTATTTTCAAACTAAACAGAGAAGTCTACCAATATATTCTCTCTGTTCTCTACTTAAATACTGCCTGGGTTTTTGCTTTTATTTTTTTAAGTTATTCCAGTCCTTGGAAAAGTGAGGAAAATTTTTGTAAATGATGTTGTAATTTGATATGATTATTTGTTTGGATCTGAACTATGCTTTTTCGATTTAGGGAACACCCAAAGAGGAAACTCTCTTTAACAAATAAGATAAAGACATATTCTGCAATTTTTATTTCAGAGAATTCCCTAGGGCACTGAAAGGATAAGTAACTTGCCTAAGAACAAAAATTAAATATGTGTCAAAGGCAGTACTTGAAAATTCTTCTAGCTCTCTGAATACAACAATACAATTATGCAAGAAAGACAACAATTTGATACCTAGGAGGCACCATAGAATATTAGAAAGAAGATTTCAATTTCGAATCAGAGGATCTCACTCCAATATTACCTATTAAATACCTTGTAATTTTGAAACATGCAATCCTTTTGTCCTGTTTTCACTTGTGCAACAAAAAGGATGTGTATAATTGTTCTCTAAGATCATCCAAAATCTTGTGAATTAACTGAAAGTTTTCCATAGTACTTCACTTTAAGGAGAAGGATGTGACAAGTTAAAACCTTCATAGTAATTTTTTTTAAAGCAGCCTGATAGTGATGCCCAAGGATCAATCCACAAAAATATACAGTTTCCTGTATATTCTATAATCAAAGTGCTGAGTGAGAATTCAATTTTTATAATCATGGCCCTAAAGTCTCCTTTAAGCATCAAAGAAAAATTACCTTCCATATATCACAATAAGTAATATAGATAAACTAAGATAATTCAAAAATATTTAGCAATAGAAAGCAAATTAGGAATTAATGGAAAATTTACAAAACATAAGCCCACTCCAACTAGACCATGTAATTTTTCTTTTCTTAGTCAAACCAAATTTTATGAGAAAGACTTTAAATTTAGGACTCGGCCTTTTAAAAAAGGAATCACAGTAACACACAACAGAGTTGCAGGTCCAAATGATAGGTTACAACAGCAGCCTCTGAACAGACTCAATACTTACCGAACCACCGAAACAAAATTCAACAGAACATAAAGGCAAATCAATGTGGCATATGGGATGTAATTTTTCTTTGAAACTTAAAAGAATACAGATAATGATTATAAAAACTGAATTCTTACCCAGAATGCTTATTATAGAATGTAGAGGAAAATGTACAGTATGTTGATATCACTATCAAATTGCTTTTTTTAAAAGCTGATTATGAGGAAACAGGATAACAAACTTTTCAATTTGCATATGCATGGAACACTTTAAGTATAGTGTTATATATCTATATGAGATTACTCACTTTCATGGGGATAGGAGAGGAAAGAGAGGATGGTAGAAATATGTGAAATTCAAAAGCTTACAAAAAGATGAATGTTAGGACAATGCTATCCCCATCCAGAGGAAGAAAAATAAAACAAAACAAAAAGAAAACAATCTTCAGAATCTGATGAACACTATAGAAATTATCTCATACATATATATATATATATATATCTTCCCCTTAATCCTAATTCCTCATATTGAAAATAACTAGTCTGTAAACATGTTTATCAAAAATATGTATAAACAATGCTAACTTGACTGTCCATAGCTGAGGGGAGGGGGGTGGGAAGGGAGGGTGGAAGGAAATTTTCTAACTTAAAAATGTACATGCGCATACGGATTAAAAATACAAATAAGTTTTAAAAAGATGAACGTTAAAAGCTCTCTTTGCATGTAATTTAAAAAATAAAATAACATTCAAAAGAGAACAATGTTATGTATTTGGATCATAAGATCATAGATTTGGAGCTTAAAAAGATCATAAAGTTCATCTAATTCAGCTTTTTTGTTTTATATATATGAGCAAAATGAGACCAGGGACATATAGTAACTTTCTTGAGGTTCCACAAATATCAATTAACAAAAACTAATTAAGGATTTATCATTCACCAAGAATTGTATCAAGCACAGAATATAGAGGCAAAAATGAAATGATCACTTAAAAGGGAGGAATTTATATCTTAATCAGGGAACATAGCATGCATACATATAATTTTATGTCAAACAAACACTAAGTAAAGTGGGACAGAGAGGAAGAGGAATAAGTAGAGCTGAGATTGACAACCAGGTCCTCTGACCTCCAATACAAAGATCTTTCTACTTTGTTTTTGTTGTTCAGTCATTTTAGTCATTTCCAACTCTTTGTGATTGCATTTGGAGTTTTCTTGGAAAAGAAACTTGAGTGGTTTGCCATTCATTTCTCCAGTATTCTTTCTACTAATCCCAAGTTAATAAGAATTAAGATTCTGACAAAGTTCAGAATTTTAAAATTTCACAAAAAGATGTAAGGAAGCAAGAGAATAACCTTTTATTATGCAAATAGAACTGTAAACTTAGTGATTCAGGTGTTTCTTCCAGCAATACAGATCTCAATCCATCTTGTTTGACTAATCAATATTTTTCCAGGAGTCACTCTTTTTGCCAGAAAACTTCCTTAATTTCTCCAGTGGAACATCCTGACACATATGTCACTCCTGCACCCCAACTCCTGATCTTGCCACATTACCAATATCAATATTAGTTAGATATCAATAGGTGGTTCTGTAAGCAATAGAACAGTTGACTACAAAACAAAACATGAGCTCTAATATCTAAGTCTCTAAGCAAGATAACTTTAATGCACAATCAATATTAGGGGCACCAACAAAATCATAGTACCCACCTCCCTCTATCATCTCTTCCTCCTTAGCCCCCAGATAACTGATGACTTTTCTCTCTTTAGTTTAAGATTTTGCTCCTGGTTAAATGCAAAGACAAAGTAGAGTTGAGAAGGAAGAAGATATCCTCTCCAAACTCTTGTTAATAGGACATCAATTGTGTGAACGTGAACAAATCATATCACCTAAGTACTTATTTCTTCCTTGGTAGAAAGGAAATAATATTTATCACTATCCATCCTACCACAGTACTGTGAGCAAAACTCTTTGTCAAGATTAATTTTTTACATGCACATAAAATAATATTCTAGCAGTGAGTAGAATAGTCATCCCATATTCCTAGAATATGCTCCCTCCTTAACTTGTTCTCATATATTCCCACCTACCTTTCAGATAGAGTACAAATACTATTTACATGAAGCCTTTCTTGATTTACCCAGACAGCTAACACCTTTTCTCCCTAACAACTTATTCACTTTATATTTAGGCTATGTTTATTTTTTTCCAATATATTATTCTCCCCTAAAAGAATGTAAACTTCTTTCTATTAGAGATTGTTTCTTTCTTTGTACTTTTTATCTCTATTACTTGAGACAATGTAGGGTATACAGAACATGCTTAATAAATGTTTGTTAAGGAATTGATTCATAGGCATCAAAATCACTTGCACTTCTTGGAGAAATGTTCATAATTTTGTGCAAACGAAGTGTAGAGTCTAGAAGGATGGCTGCAGAATCAGGATAATCCTACTTCTGGAACAAGCAAACTTGTGACATAAAACAAGTTATGACTTCTGTGTCCTAGATAAGTGTACAAATTGCATCAGTGGGGACAATTTGCACTAGTAGAGGGAATTTCTTTAAAAAGAGTTTCCTATTATGAGAAAATTTCAGGACTAGGCCTCAAACAACAAAGATTTTTTATCATTTTTCATTAACAGTAATCATTTGCTTCAAAATAGTCAATATATCTTTACCCTACAACTTTACATACTGTTGGGGATTTCATTTCTTAATTTACACCACAGACTAAGCGTCTTCTGGAAAAGACTCCTTGGAAATTAATATTGCCAGTAACACAAATGCTCAAATACCAAAGAGAAACAGTTCTTCTAGCACATAAACAAGAAATCACAACATATTCAATCTGACAGTAACGCTAGAAGAATGTCTGTCTCCTGTCTTACCCACTGCCTTCATGATGACCACAATTTAAATCAAGCTGGACAAATGAGATTGCAAGTTGAAAAACCCCCAGGGAAGGAGTCCTATTCACTCTTGCAGTAGCCTATTTTAATAAATTAGAACTTTTGCTGCTGGGAAAGCAGATTCCTGGGTCTCTTTTCTTGTTTGAGAAGATCAATTGCATCTTATTAAAGAGCACATCAGCCAGATGGCATAGTAAATCAAGTTCTGACCCTAAAGATAGAAGGACCTAAGTTCAAATCCTGCCTCACACACTTAATAGCTGGGTAACCTTAGGCAAGTCACTTAACCCTGACTTCCTTGCATCCATATCTGGCCAACAGATCCAGATGTCATTGAAGGAGAAAGTGAGGGGACTTCCAGGGTGGAGCCAAGATGGGGGCATGAAGCTTACAGGCTCCCTAGCTTTTCCCTACCAAAAATAAATGAAGCCTCTATTCTGACATTCAAACAACAGATTCCACCAAGAAAAAAGAGAAGAGTTAAATAAATTTTCATTTGTAGACATCATGTAGGATCTTCAGAGGTCTGTTTCCTTGGGGAAAAGAGGAAGTAAAGTCCAGGAGGCTAGACAGCGGTAAAGACAGTGAGAGGCTTTTAGCCACAGTGCAATCCAGGTCCAAATAGCTAGACAACAGTAGAGGTCCCAACAGCTAGATAGCAAGCCAGTAGGGAGTACCCAACCCCAAATAAACTCTGAACTCTGGAAACATGGTGGAGAAAGACCTGGTTTCAGTAACAAACCATTGCTAAATCAGAACCTGGACTTAAAGGAGAAAATAAACCTTTGAAAAGGCAAGGCCTGGATTTCACAGGTAACATATTGGCCAACAACAAGTCAAGGATCAGACCCCAGTCCCAGCCAAAAACAAAAAACAAAAAACTTGGATATATACTCCCTATACCCCAGGAGCAGAGCTTAAACAACAAATATGAGCAAAAAAGCTAAAAGAGTGCTCACTATAGAAAACTACGCTGACAACAAAGATGATAACATTGTCATATCTGAAGAAGAAACTAGTGAAAAGTCACTCATAGGGGAAGTATCAAAACAGTCTATAAATTGGACTTAAATATAAAAGGTCATTGAAGAGCTTTTTTTTAATTATTTATTTTCATCCATATCAACATGTACAATTTTTAAGCTGCAAAATTTCTTTCCACCCTCCCTTCCCATTCCCCTCCCCTCAGCAGTAAACAGGAAGGTTGCCACTATACATACATATTTTGATAAGTATGCTTATAGATTAGTTATTTTTGGTATGAGGTCGAAGAGTTTAAAACCCAAAGAAGAGGAAAAGAAGAAAAATGGAGAAAAGAAGTGAGAGTCATGCAGGAAAATTATGAAAAATTGACCAAAGAAATCGACTCTGTTAAAAAGTAAAAATAGCAAACTGGAGAAGGAAACACAAAAGCTAATTGGAGAAAGTAAAACCCTAAAAATTAGAATTGAACAAATAGAAACCAATGAGTCTACAAGTCTACAAGATTCCATCTAATAAAATTAAAAAGATGAAAAAATTAAAGAAAATGAAAAGTACCTTTTAGGGAAAATGAATGACTTGGAAAATAGATCTAGGAGAGACAATCTATGAATCATCAGATTAATAGAAAACCTAGATTAAAAAAAAAAACCTGGAAAACATCATGCAGGAAATTACAATGGGAAATTGTCCAAATCTACTAGAAGAAGAAAACAATGTAACCATTGAAAAAACCTCCAGAAAGAAACACCCCGGGATAAAAACTCCAAGGGCTGTTATAGCCAAATTCCAGAACTATCAAATAAAGGAGAGAATATTTAAGTCAGCAAAAAGAAAACAATTCAAATACAAATGAAACACAATTAGACTCAAACAAGACCTATCAGCCTCAACATTAAAGGATAGGAAGACATGGAATGCCATATCTCAGAGAGCAGAGGACCTAGATTACAACCCAGAATGTACTAGCCTGCAAAATTCAACATATACTATCAGGGGAAAAGATGGACATTCAATGAAACAGAGGACTTCCAGAATTTCCTGACACAAAGATCAGAAATGAACAGAGAATTCAATCACCAAATACACAACTCAAGAGTTGCAGAAAAAGATAAATGAAAAGAGGAAGGAAAAAGCAAAGCAAAACAAATGTTGATCAAGACCATCAATGAATATAATCCTAAAAAGGGAAGATATAACACTTCTAAATCCTTAGAACTTTACTTCTCTTCAGATAATTAAAATATTGAATATTGAAGAGAAAGGACCTAAAAGATATGGGTATAATTGTGTCTTATCTCTTCACTGAAGAGGTCCAAGATGACATCACTGTATTTGACCTAAAAGCCCTGAAGAAAAGCAGGGTTGTTAACTAAGTGTCTCATCCTTTGACCCACTTTAATCTCACTGTGTTTAGCATCTTGTCTAATGAGGGCATCATAAACTGTGAGGACCTGAGTCAGTGTCTCTGTAGCTTACAATCATGTGTAAGGTTCACAGGTGAGACCTCCAGAGCCTCTCAGTAATTAAAGATCTTTAAAATTCTTGCAGCTAATTAGATCAGGGTTTGACAACCCCTGCTTCACTTAAAAAAAGAGCTTAAGTGGGGGGGGTGGAGGGGGGTTAAAGTGTGAGAGAAAATATGCCTGGGGGAAGGGACACAAATAGTTCAAGAAATGATATGGCTTTGGATGATACTTTGGCTCATGAGGAGGATTGTGTATACTTGAAAGATACTTGAAAAGGGAGTAAGAGGAAAGTGATTATATATATATATATATATATAGTTTGATGTAATTTGAGACAATGTTGCTTATCTAGCAAACAATCTGTGATGATACCTTGATAACAATGAGTTTATCAAGAAATCAAATAGTACTAGAGCTGGGGTGGCATAGTGGCGTAGTGGATAAAGCACTGGCCTTGGAGTCAGGAGTACCTGGGTTCAAATCAGGTCTCAAACACTTAATAATTACCTAGCTGTGTGGCCTTGGGCAAGCCACTTAACCCCATTTGCCTTGCAAAAACCTAAAATCAAAACAAAACAAAAAAAATAGTTCTCGAGCAATAAATAACACCAAGGAAAGAGTCACAAAGATTTATAATTTTAGAGGGAAAGAAGAGAGAATGTGAACACTGAGTAAATTCTATTAGAGAGATTTAGCCCAGAGAGGGAATAAGATACATTCCCATTTGGGTTTTAAAATCTACAGGGAAGGAGAGAACTGGGAAAGAGAAAGATTAGGGAAGAAGGTACTGATAAAAGGGAAGTGAAGGTATGTGAAAATAGACTGAAAGTTAAATTTTTAAAAGAAAAGTCAAGGGGGAAAAGGCAGTAAAATTTTGATGAGAAGGGATAAGAAAAAAAGAAAGAAAAAATATAAATGGAGGAAGATAGCATGAAGGAAATACAGAAATAGTAATCTTAACTGTAAATGTGAATGGGATGAACTGTCTCATAAAATGGAAGCATATAGCAGAATGTATTAAAAGCCAAAATCCTACAAAATGTTTACAAGAAATACATTTGAAGCAGAGATACACACAGGGTAAAGATAAAAGATTGGAACAAGATATATTATGTCTCAGCTGAGGTAAAAAAATCAGGGGTAGTTTCAGATAAAGCAAAAATCAATTTCATTAAAAGGGATAAGGAAGGAAACTACATCTTTTTAAAAGGCACCATTGGGTAATGAAGCTATATCATTATTAAATATGTCTGCACATAGTGGTATAGCATCCAAATTCCTAGAGGAAAAGTCAAGTGAATTACAAGAAGACATAGACAGCAAAACTTTAATAATGGGAGACGCTCAATCTCCCTCTCTCAGAACTAGATAAATCTAACCACAAAATAAACAAGAAGGAAGATAAGAAAGTGACCAAAATCTTAGAAAACTTAGATATGATAGACCTCTGGAGAAAAAAAAATGGATATAGAAAAGAATATACCTTTTTCTCAGCAGTACATGACACATACACCAAAACTGAGCAGGTACTAGGGCACAAAAAAACATTAAAATCAAATTCAAAAATTCAAAAATATTAAATTATTACTTCTCAGACCATGATGCAATAAGAAGTATATGTAATAAAAGGTCATGAAAAGATAAACCAAGAACTAATTGTAATTAAATAACTTTATCTTCAATAACAGGTAGATCAAACAGCAAATAATAGGAATAATCAATAATTACATCCAAGAAAATGATAATAATGAGACATCATACCAAAATTTATGGGATGCAGCCAAGGCAGTTTTGAGGAAAACTTTATATCTCTAAATGCCTATATGAATAAAATAGAGAAAGAGGAAATCAATGAATTGGGCATGCAACTAAAAAAGCTAGAAAAAAAGAACAAATTAAAGATCCCCAATTAAATATCAAATTAGGAATCCTGAAAATCAAGGGAGAGATTAATAAAATTAAAGCAAGAAAACCATTGATCTCATAAATAAATCTGAGTTGGTTTTATACATAAGCCAATAAAATAGACAAACCTTTGGTTAATCTGATTTAAAAAAAGAAAGAAGATAACCAAATTACCAGTATCAATAAATGAAAAGGGTGAACTAACCACCAATGAGGAGGAAATTAAGATATAATTAAAGAAATAACAAAGAAATAATTTGCTGAACTGTATGCCAATAAATTGGATAATATGAGTGAAATAGATAATATTTATAAAAATACAAACTGCCCAGATTAACAAAAGAGGAAAAACATACTTAAATAACCCCATTTCAGAAAAAAGAAATTGAATAAACCATCAATAAACTAGCTAAGAAAAATTCTATAGGTCCAGATGGATTTACAAGTGAATTCTACCAAACATTTAAGGAACAATTAATTCCTATTCTACATAAACTATTTTTTTAAAAAATAGGAAAGGAAGGAGTTCTGCCAAACTCCTTTTATGATACCAACATGGTGCTGATAAACTAGGAAGAACCAAAACAGACAAAAGAAAATTATAGACCAATATCCCTAATGAATATTGATGCAAAAACCTTAAATAAAATTCTACCAATGGGACTACAGCAAGTTATTACCAGGATAATATATCATGATCAAGTTGTATTTAAACCAGTCAGGTAGAGATGTTTCAACATAAGGAAAACACTCAACATAATTAAACATATCAATAGCAAAACCAACAGAAATCATATGATTATCTCAATAGATGTTGAAAAAGCCTTTGATAAAATGCATCATTCCTATTAAAAAAAACTAAAAAGTTTAGTAATAAATGGAGTTTTCTCTAAAATAATAAGTAGTGACTATCTGAAACCATCAATAAATACTATGTGTAATAGGAATAAACTCAGAGCATTTCAAATAAAATCAGGGGTGAAACAGGGATGCCCATTATCACCATTACTATTCAATATAGTATTAGAAATTCTAGCTATAGCAGTAAGAGAACAAATGAAGGAATCAGAATTGGCATTGAGGAAGCAAACCTTTCACTCTGCAGATGATGTGATGGCATATTTATAGAACCCAAGAAAATCATCTTAAAAACTCCTTGAATCAATTAACAAATTCAGCAAAGTCACAGGATATAAAAAAACCCACATAAATCATCAGCATTTCTATATATAAATAACAAGGCCAAGAGCAAGAAATAGAAAGAAAAATTCCATTTAAAATAACTATAGACAACATTAAATATTTGGGAATCTACAGAAACAAACTCAGAAATTGTAGGAACACAATTATAAAGCACTTCTCACTCAAATAAAGTCAGATCTAAATGATTGGAAAAATGTTAAATACTCTTTGTTAGGTTGAGTTAATATAATAAAAATGACAATTCTACCCAGATTAAATAAATTATTCAGTGCCATACCAATAAAACTACCAAATACTTATTTTACTGAGCTAGAAATAATAGTAACAAAATTCATCTGGAGCAACAAAAGGACAAGAATAGCAATGGAATTGATGGAAAAAATGTAAAGGAAAATGTTCTATCTCTACTAGATCTAAAAGTGGGAGTCATCAAAACTGCCTGGTACTGGTTAAGAAATAAATCAATGGATCAATGGATTAGGATATATTCAAAAGAAATCACAGTAAATGATTACAGCAATCTACTGTTTGAGAAACTGGAAGACATCCGCTTCTGGGATAAAAACCTCTCACTATTTGACAAAAAATTGTTGGGAAACCTGCAATATATTATGGCAAAAACTAGTCATAGATTCACATCTCACACCCTATATCAAAATAAGGTCAAAAATGGGTTCCAGGTTTAGACATAGTGACACAATAGATAAATTAATAGATCAAGAAATACTCTATCAGATCTATGGAAAAGGGGATAAATTTATAACTAAACAAGAATTAGAGCACACTATAACCTGCAAAATGAATGATTTTGGCTATATTAAAGTGAAAAGTTTTGCACTAATAAAATCAATGCTGCCAGAATTAGAAGGAAACCAAGAAGCTAATAAACAATCTTCACAACTATGAGTTCTGATAAAAGTTTTATTTCTAAAATATATAGAAAATGGCATCAAACTTCTAAAGTCATGAGTCATTCTTCAAGTGATAAATGGTCAAAATATACAAGCAGGTAATTTTCAAATGAAGAAATTAAAGCTATATATATATATATATATAATCATATGAAAAATGCTCCAAATAATTATTGATTAGAGGAATGCAAATTAAAACAATGAGGTATTACCTCACATCTATCAGACTAGCCAAGATTAGAAAAAGGGGAAATGATGAATGTTGGAGAGGTTATAGGGGGTTGGAACATTGATGCATTGCTGGTGGAGTTGTGAGTGGATCCAACCTTTCTGGAGAGCAATATGGAACTATGCCCAAAGAGCAATAAAACTGTTCCTACCCTTTGCCCAGAAATTCCAATTCTAGGTCTATATCCAGAAGAAATTATAAAAAAGGGAGAAGTCTTACATGTTCCAAAATATTCATAGCAGCTCTTTTTGTAGTGGCAGAGAATTGGAAATTGAGAAGATGCCTATCAATAAAGGAATGACTAAACAAGTTATGGTACATGAATAATATGAAATATTGTTGTTCAATAAGAAGCCATAAATGGTCAGACTCTAGAGAAGCACAGAATGACTTACAGGATTTGATGCTGAGCTAATGGAGTAGAACCATGAGAATAATGTAAACATTAACAACAACACTGTGAGATGAACAACCTTGATGGAATGAGCTCCTCCTAGCAGTTCAGAGAGCCAGGACAACTATATTAGACTGACTATAGACAATGTTATCACCATCCAGAGGAAGAAAATCAAAACAACCCCCCCCAAAAAAAACCTAACTCTTCAGAATCTGATGAACACTTTATAAAAGTTATGTCTTATCTATCTCTTTCCCTTAATCCTAACTCCTCGTACTGAAAATAACTAATCTGTAAACATGTTTATCAAAAATATGTACAATGATAATCTGTTTGCTGCTGAGGGGAGGAGGTGGGAAGGGGGTGGCAGGAAATGTTTTAATTTAAAAATAAATATGTGCATAGGGATAAAATAAATTAATTAATTAACAATTTTAAAAAGAAAAGGAAGTGAGGTTGATGACTTAACACAGCACCCCTTTATTCAAATCCAATTTTCTTGTTTGTCATGATATCACCTTCTTGATGTCATGGTCTTCTTCAAGAACAAAGGATAAAAACATACCCACATATACTTGAAAAAAAGTTATGTATGTTTTTCCCTGAACATGAGGCAGTAAATACCATATTTCTCCACATATAAGACTACCTTAATTTGGGGACCTGAAATTCAAAAAACACTGTATTACATAGAGTTTTGAACTTGTTTTATTCATCATAAAATTCATATAACTCCTCATTTAATTACTGTCAAAATTCCCCATCCATTAGCTTATCCTCATCTATATTTGACAGTGGTCTGAGGCTCTCCTGCCTGTGTTCTGGTTGGTGGTTGACCACAAGCACTCCCCAGGCAAGTCTGGTGCTTGGACACATTCTCAGTCCATTCCATTCCATGAACCTGAAGCACAAGTTGTATCCTCCTTTGAAATCAGTCACATCTTTTTCATCAGCAATTCTTCTGGCCTCATGCTGAACCAATTTTGTGAACACAGGAATTCCTATCGCCCTTTCCTCTTCAAGCCATCTCTTCAATTCCCACTCTAAATCAGGCCATTTTTCTGCCTTGCCTCTCCTGGCCTTCTTCTGCCCTGGCATTTTCAGTAGGGGTTTCTTCTTCCTGTAGCCAGTCTGGGATTGTTTTCTCAGTTGGAGGAGGGTCAAAACTTACATTCAGCAGCACAATTTCCATTCACTTTTGCCAACTGGATCACTTTGAATGTGAATTCAACGCAGTACAAAAGTCTTTTCTTAGTCATTTCTGGGCAGAACATGGCGAAATGTAACCTAATATACCAGTAACAAATGCAAAACAATGAGTGCAAAGGTCAAATGGTTGCTGTAATGTTCAAATAAGACACATTTGTAAAGTGAGTTTCATTAACTTTAAAGCATTGTATAAATATTAGTTGTCATTATTTTTCAAGTCTACCACCTGGGTCTCCATACCCTTATCTATAAAATAAGGTTAAACTTCATGATCTCTAAGGGGACTTCAAGTAATCAGTCTATATTGATGAAATGATCCAGTCTTCCATGAATTTCTCCTCTTAGCTGTCATGGCAATATATTGTATTAGTTCTCTCAATCTCTAACTATTCTTGTTTGTTTAATTCAATCTAATCCAATAAACATTAATGAAGTGTCTGCAATATTTCTCATTGTGCTAAGCACTGGGGGATGCAATTTACATAAATAAAGAGGTCCCTTGCTTTCAACAGGCTTACAATCAACACATAAAAGGCAGCAGACAAGAGGGTAGGGAGGAGATGCCAGTAAGTATCCAGTGGGGGGGGGGGGGGGGCATTTTGCTTATAGAGTTGAAAACAAGAAGAGCAGCAGATACAAAGTGGAGTGATCTGAGAGACCAGTTCCTCTATAAAGGAAGATATTGGGAAGAGGAAGGGAGGGGAACCTGAAGGAGGCAGTTAATCAAGGCTTGAGATTGTGTTGATTGAAGAGAAGTGACTCTTCTCTTTCCTCCCACCATCTAATTGTGAAATATTCCTGAAACCCTAAGCCTTTACTCTTATTCCATATTATTTCCTCTAGGAATCTCATTTATTCTCGCTTCATCCTGATAATTCTCAAATCCTCACAGCTCTTCCCTTTCGGCAGAACCTCAATATCAAACTTGTTGCTGTTGTCCTTTATAATACAGAAGACCATGACATCAAGTGAATGATGATAGGACATGCAGTATAGTGAGGGAAATGGGCAAAGATATCCTTCTCATTGCCTTTTCCAGAACAAACATTAACCATTAGTAGGAAATAGGATTTCTGGTGATAGTCTAGATGCTGTGGGAGTCCTTAGCCTTAAGGATGTTATTCCTTCCCATACCAGTGAGGCACTGAAGCTTTTCAACAGTGCTGAGTAGAGGACCAGAATGGAGATGTTTTTTTGGCAAATATCAAACTGCTAGCTGGATAGTTCCCCCAGCTTGTGATGTCCATCTCCCTTATCCCCCTTCCTTTCTATCCCTCTGAATCTTTCTCATCCTTCAAGACCCAGAGAATGGTTGATCTCCACAATGGTTAATCTCCTTCATTAATCATGAGTACATAGAAATTTCTCCATCCTTTGAATTGCCCCATTAATTATAATATTGATCAGTCATTCAGCACTTAACAGAAGCCAGGAAATGATTCCCTTTAATGAAGACATGTCTTATTTGTACAACTCACTTTTAGCTCCTGAAAAGTCTTATACTGATCCCTTTACTATATAGCATGGGAGATACAAAATGTTGAGCACATAATCGGATATCAAATATACTTGGATTCAGAATTCCAGATCTATACAGGACTTTCAACATCATTGGATCATAGAGTTAGACTTGAAAAGGTCCACTGAGATCATTTAAATCAATTTCTTCATTTTATAGAGGAGGAATCTGAAAGCCAAAAAAGGATGAGATTGGTCAAAGATCACAAGTGCAGTAAGTAGAAGAAACAGGATTAAATTCAGGAACTCCACTTTTAAATCTATGGTTCTCCACCCTACAATTTACAGAGACCCTAGAAAGAGAAATGACATCAAAGCAAATTAGAGGTAGAAGCAGCTAGAAATTCAGGTCTTCTAACCCCTGGTCCATGGTTATATAAATCATACCAAACAATCTCCCTTAGTTAAACCATCAAATAAGTATTTTTAAATTAGCTGTACAGATAGGAATAATCAGTGTTGGAAGATTTAGGAAACACTAATACACTGATGGTAGAATTGTGAAATTGATCCAAACAAGCAATATGAATTACAAAAAAAAAGTTTGCCAGTAGCCTTTAATTCACATATTCCACTGCCAAGAATATATCCCCAAGACAAAGAAAGAAAGAAAAATTCTACATATACAAAAATATTCATATTAGCACTTTTTATATTAGAAATAGAAAGAGGTCAATTAATTAAGAAATAGCAAATCATATTGTGCTTAAACCATAACACTATTATGATTAAAATGAAATAGAATATTACTGTAGCATAATAAATGCTAACTGTGAACAATTCAGAGAAAATTGTGAAGTTTGTTTTATATGTGTGTGTGTGTGTGTGTGTGTAATTATATATACTGATGGCAATTATATGCCTCAGGTAACTTACTTGTTTGATCATGGATCAGGCATGATTAATAGGACTGAAAAGAAAGTTGTCCTTCCCTAACTCTGATGGGGTTTTTATGCACTGTAGGACAAGAGTACAGGTTTACTGTGCATTGTCTATTTTAAAGAGAAAGCTGATCAATAAAGAAACAATCTGACTATTTACAGAAGTGACAGGTCCCAGGTGTAAGGAGGAAGCCAGGCAATGCTGAATGCAATGCATCAAAGAGCTATTGTCTGTTGTAGTAAGGCTATGTTCTTAAAAAATGTAAGTGACTGGGGTGGGGTAAATTTATCTAAATTTAAGAGTAAATCAAAAAGAAACAAGAACAACACAGTTGTTACTGCTATGTTCTGTTGTTACATAGGGTTCTTGAATAAAAAGTTTATGAATTATTTAAATTTTTATATTTTTTGGTATTTGGTATACATGAAGTCCCCACCTTGGGGATACAGTTCTGAAGAGTAGGGACTATAGCTTATAAAAGAAATAATGTGGTAAAGTGGATAAAAAGGCAGCCAGGGAATCAGGAATACCAGGGTTCAAATCTAGATTCAGATATTTATTAGCCATGAGACTTTTTCAAGACATTTAATTTGTCTAAGCCTCAATTTTCTCATTTGTAAATGGGGTTAGAAAAGCACCTATCTGAAAGAATTTCTATGATGAACAAGTGAGGTGATGTACAGAAATGACACACATGTACAGAAATACTGAATTTAAGGATAACAAGGAAGCATGATATTAAAAATAACAGCCAATCTCATATACATGTGTGTATGTGTTTATATATGTACATGAAAAAGAACCTCCATTATTTCACTTTTCCTTAATCCTTAAATCTAGTATAAATGTTAAGTAGTGAATAAATACTACTAGAAGTAATAAATGAAGAACACAATGCTATGTAAGTCTAAGTTTCAGCCAACTGTTTTTCTCTCTTAATCAAAGGTCAGTGAAGCAGAGTCATTTCCTCCTTATCTGAGGAAATATCTTAATTAGAAAGACAAACACGAAGAAGGTATGAAATTATTATGAAAACCACAAATATTCATTTTTATAGTCACTGAATTCTTTTCACCAAACAATTCTAAATATTTATGATTTTTCCCATCTCTTTTAGATATGGAAGACCTAGATAGACCTCTCATTTCACATGGATCAAACATGAAAAAAAGGTTAGTTCACCATGGAGATAGATGACCCAAGTTCAAGTGAATTCAAACCCTAACTCTAACACTAAATGTGTAATGCTGAACAGTCACCTAATCATTCTACAACCTCAGGTTCTTCATTTGTTAAACATGAAGTTTTTACTTTAAAATTTCATAGTGAAATTTTAAGATAGGGCCCTTGTTTCAATACATGAAGAAAAGCAAAAGATGATTTCATTAGGAATTGTTGGTATGGAAACTCCTTCCACCAAAACAGGATCATCTATCTATGACCAAGTAGGTAATGAGTTGCCAGTGGCATACAAAAATTCTGATGTGCCCAAGGTTACACAGAGTACCTATATCAGACCCCATTATTATATCACTAACTTATGCCACCTGTTATAATGATACTATGACAAAGTGAAAATAATAACAACAATAAGAGAAGATACTATAAAATCAGTACTTTGATTAACATTTTTAATGACTGATTAGATTTGGAAAGAAGTTTCAAGGGGATCTAACCCAAACTTCCGATTTTGCAGAGGAAGAAATCTAATGTCTAAAAGAGGAAAATTAATTAGGGTAATAGAGTAAACAGTAGACTTGAAGGCAAGAAGTCCTGTGCTCAAATCTAGCCTCAGACACTCACTAGCCATACTATCATGAATAATAACTTATCCTCCTTTTGCCTCAATTTCTTCAAATATAAAAATAGGAATAATAATTCCAACTGTCTCACAGAGTTATTGTAGGGACAATATAATTTAAAATTTGTAAAGCTCCAGACCTAGAACTTAGTACATCAAATAATTAACATTAATTAATGTTTATTTCTTTTCTTCCTTCCTATTTGTCCAAGCTCACATAGGTATAAGAAGTTAATTGAAACAATGTCCTCTGAATCCAATTCAGTATGCTTTCCTCTGCCCTACAAATGCTTAAATCACCATTGGTCAAATCACTGGATCATCACTTACTATGGATTTAAATGTAATCTATCAGTTTGAGTGTTTGAGAGGCAGATTTTATTTTCACCATCTAAGAAACTCCTAAAAGAAAGTATAAAAGAATACATTTTCTGTTCCCAATAGCCAATTCACCATCAAATTCATTGAGCCATACTATCCTAAATGCTCCAAAGGAAATTGGGGTATGGGAGTAATAGAAGGGGTAAGTCATCTCTTAATAGTAACAACTATAACATCCAAATTGATAGAAGAAATATGTGGAATGAAACATTCAGAAGAAAAGGAATATACACATGTACCTCGAACAAGTTAAGTTAATTACAAGTATTAGAAGAGAACATTCTATTCGTTGGCAATTTCCTTGCTGTTTAATATATATCTCATAATTTCCATAAGCAAAAGAATATAGTACCTATTGGCCCACATTCCAGTGTTAGCATCTCTGAATGTACCTTTGGATAATAAGACAAATCTAGTTTGATGGGAACTGTGAGAGTTTGAGAGTTCTTGACCTAGAAGAAACTAAAGCCACTTCCACAACATGAGAAGGTATCAGAAAAGTTCTAAACAAGAGTACAAGAACAATGTATTCAAAGATCCTTGTTGAAGGATTTGGGAGTGGGAGACAGGTCAGGAATAGCATGGTCAGTATCTGAGGTAACAAGAGAATCTTGTTACTCAGCACAAAGCTAGTTTCAACCAGAAAACACCTCAAAACCTACTTCTCTGGCATCATCTTCTTCAGATAAAAAGTACATTTTTTATTTCTAACTTACAAATTGAAGCTAATTCACATTTTTTAGTACTGACAAATCAGTCAGGAAATGTGGTAAATGTTAGCTTCCAAGTCGTCTAGTTAAACAACTTTAGAATAGGCAAAACTATGATACCACTTTATCTAAAATGGTGCTGATAACAATTATAGTCTCTCTCTCTCTCAGCCTTATACTGAGCTTGGATTAAAGCCAATTACAAGATGTATTAATAGAAGGTAAATGTATTCTTTCAGAATAATAACATTTTGAGGATTGTACAATATAAATCTATATGAATATTCTAGTTATGTCATTATGAATCTTGATTCATAGCTAAACACCAAACACCAACAGTTAAAAGAATGATGATTAAAAACTCATGCTATTGAAACAAGAAACAAAGTACATTATAAACTGGAAAATTAATGTTTTTTCACTAGAATTTCTAGGATTTGGCTAGGATGTTCTCTTTGTCTTCTGGTTTCTTTTTCCACTTACCCCTTCAATTATTCCTGCACCCCAATTTCCTTTGGAATTTTTAGGATGGTATGGCTCAATGAATTTGATGGTGAATTGACTATTGGGAACAGAAAATGTATTCTTTTATACACTTTCTTTTGGGAGTTTCTTAGATGGTGAAAATAAAATCTGCTTCTCAAATACTCAAACTGATAGATTATATTTAAATCCATACTAACTGATGATCCAGTGATTTAACCAAAAAAAAAATCAATCCTCAATTCTATTCTTTTATACCTTTTCTTTTTTATTACTCCCACCATACCCAAGGAGTTCAGTCACTGACTATTGACCTATACTTCTGTTTCTATTGGCCTGTCCCTCTTTTCTCCATTCAGACTCCAATCAGACTTAATTGCCTTTTCTTTCTTTCCTTTTAAATTCAGTTTCATAATCTATTCTACAAAGTTGAACTTTGTCTATGCTTTAACGCTCTATGAATCTATTCTTCATCTAATCCTTCCCCTACCCTGATCTATTTCCTCCTAGTTTGTTCCTATTTTTCTATTTAGATGAATATACTTTCAGACCAATATACTTTCATACAATGTGTGTGTGTGTCTTTGCACATACTTGCATTTGTGTACATATGTGTATATGTGTCCTAAGTTCTAATCACCTTTGGGGGTGTCAGATAAAGTGACATTCAAGTGGTATTCACTATCCCCAAGCCTTCTCCATATTTATAGACTTCCTCTTCAATACCTCAATTATATGAGATAAATTCTATCTTCCTTCTTTCCCTCCTAGAGTGTTCCTCTGCTTCTTTCCTGTGAGATTATCAAAACCTAATAATCAATACCCAGACCCTCTATTTTATTTAGTTCCCTCTAGGACCTCAAATGACAGGAGGGTTCTAAGAGATTATTCATTTCTTCTCTAACCTTCACCTTAAAATATAAACACTTCATTCTTGTGTGATTGTTTTCAGTTGCCCAGATGTATTTTTATGTTGCTCTTGATTAACATATGTGTGTGTGTGTGCGTGTGTGTGTGTGTGTGTGTGTGTGTGTGTGTGTGCATTTATAAGCTTCTACTTAGCTCTGGTCTTTTAATCAGAAATCTTTCAATGTCCTCTCTTTCATTTAAGATTGTTTTCCTCAATAACATTATATTCAATTTTGCTAGGTAAACTATTCTTCCTTTGAAGACTACCTTTGGGGCCAGCTAGGTGGCGCAGTGGATAAAGCACCGGCCCTGGAGTCAGGAGTACCTGGGTTCAAATTCGAACTCAGACACTTAATAATTACCTAGCTATGGGGTCTTGGGCAAGCCACTTAACCCCATTTGCCTTGCAAAATCCTAAAAAAAAAAAAAATAAAAAAATAAAGACTATCTTTGGCCATTTGAAACATAACAGGACAATACTATCATTGTCAGGACAATATTATCTTTGATAGGGGTTAACAACCAACTTTTTTGTAATTTTGATTATGGCTCCTTGAAATACTTTTTTTCCCCTTCTAGAATTTCTAGGATTTGGCTAGGATGTTTTCTTTGTCTTCTGGTTTCTGAAATGTGGGATCCAGGCTTTTTGTTTGTTGTTGTTGTTAGGTTTTCATTTTGTTTTGTTTTTGCCCATTTGAGTCACTTTCATACAAGTACAGTAATCAAGAATAAGTACAAACATTTTACCACAGTTGTACCAAAATGTCACCGGGCAAAAACACATTATTACTAGTAATTATTCATAGTTTATGTTTATGTGAGTTAACTATTGTACTACAAAGCAAGCTAGAGTAGAATGCAGAGCAAGCAGGAGAATCATTGAATAGCAAGGCTATGAAGGAACTTAAAGATCATCTATAGAAAACTTTCAAATTTTATATGATAAATTGAAACACAGAGAGAGGAGAATGACTTGCCAGGGGTCATAGGATCATAGTTGATGAATTTAGAGCAAGTAGAGAACTGAGAGTCCATCAAGTACAATGATGCTACCTTTCCTCTACCCTCTCTCTCCCATTTTGAAGACAGTGACATTGAGACACAGAGAAGTTAAAAGTTTACCCAGGGTCATATATCTTTAAGGATCCATAGTGAAATTGGAGTCTGTGTTTTTCTTTCTCCAAGTTCAGGACTATATATATATATATACATATATATATATATATATATATATATATATATATATATATATATATAGAGAGAGAGAGAGAGAGAGAGAGAGAGAGAGAGAGAGTATACTTCCTCTTACACAACTAGCCAATGGCACAGCCAAGACTAAAACCCAGATCTCTAAACTCCAAGTCTATGACTCCTTACAATTTTCCATTATAGGTTATAGGGGTTTTTTTTGTTTTTTTTAAAGTCATAGTGATCTATAAACTCTCTTTCCTCAATGTTCTTTGAGGTTAATATAAAAACTAGAATTACTTTAGAGATCATATAATCCAAAGACTCAGGTAGGGTTCACATGTTTTTCAGAGTGATTCATGGATAGATTTCAGGGGGCCTATAAACATTAATGGGAAACTAATTATCTTTATTTTTACTAACTTCTAATTAGAATTTAGCATAACCTTTAGTTATTAATTAAAAAATATTCTGAGGAATTTACCAACTTCACCATTCTTCTAAAAGGGTCTACAACATAAAAAAGCTGAAGGACGTGTGATCTAGTCCCATTTTACAAATCAGGAAAAAAAAAAGACAAAAAAAAGTTGTCTAGTCTTGCTCAAATGACAAGCTAATAAGTTTCTTCCTGAGAAATAATCTCATTCTATTCCCATTTCCACTTGCATGTTTATTTCCAAACCCAAAATTCCTATACTTTGATTATTCAAAGAATATGGTATCCACTTACTGATGAGCAAAAGTCATCCATTTATTTTCCTCCTCTATAATTCTTATCCACCTAGGTTTTCACATAAATCCTTCATAAAGACTCTATGTATGGAGTTGAAGTTCATTATTAAAAGACTTTTCTCTTGTTTTTTTAGCAATGAAAAACTCATGCTGTATATAAATGTATATGTTATATATAGCTAAACATACATGAATGTAAGTACACAGATATGCACATATATGCACATGCATGTATATATATGCATGTGTGCCTATAAATATTTGGGTGTATATATAACAATTTCTTGTGTCTATTAAACACAAGTTTATGATTGTATATATGTTCTACATGTATACATTTTACATATACATATGAAAAAAATCTTTCAGTATTTCTATAACAATGTCATCAATGTCAACAGTGATATTTGGCACTACCACATTTATACTCTTTATCATGTGCTTTCCCAATTTGTTAAATGAGGAAGTGAAAATGGCACTAAAAAAGACAAAGGCAAGAAAGATGAACTGAGTCAGATCAAATATACAATAAGGAAATAAATGCAGGAAACAAAACCATTTTGAGGACTTAGAAGTATTGATTCTTTACAGAAATATTGAAGAAGAGAAAATACTGAAAAAATAGTTTTTTAAGGGGCAGCTAGGTGGCGCAGTGAATAGAGCACCGGCCTTGGAGTCAGGAGTACCTGGGTTCAAATCCGACCTCAGACACTTAATAATTACCTAGCTGTGTGGCCTTGGGCAAGCCACTTAGCCCCATTGCCTTGAAAAATCTAAAAAAAATAGTTTTTTAAAAGAATGATTAAAATGTGAAGAAAAATATATCAATAACCACCCATTTATATGTCTCCTTTCACATCCTTATAAATCATCAGAATGATCTACACACAAATATAAAGTATATGCAATGGAAAATATGAGAGGGGAACAAGCAAGCATTATCAAAAGCAATAAATCACAATTACATCATTGGCTTAAAAATGAGAATTCCTAAATAGAATAAAAATAGGGTGTTAAACTCAAATAAAAAAGAGATAATTAAACTCTTATGTAAGAATCCCTGTATCTGTATATTGAATTAGAAAATCACATATTAACATTATCTATGTTCTATTGCATTTTTTTGCTTTATTGAATATATCCCAATTACCTTTTAATCTGGTTCAGGTCACATTTGAAAGCCTTAGGCAATGATAGGTTCCCCTATGTGCTTGACACCCCTCAAATAAAACAATCGAAGTAGAAATGTCAACGTATACCCACCATTAGCAATCTTGTCTAGTCCACTATTATTTATGCTATTTTAATTTAAAATTTCCAAACTTCAAACACTTTCCCATTATTGATGCTGCTTCATTCTTCTACTAGTTAACAAATGACCAAAAAAAATCTGTAGCTGAGGAAAAAAGACTTTACATAAAGATTATTCCTCATCCATCAAATCTTGAATCAAAATTTACTATGAGACACTGTGCTAGGCACACTTTCCTTAGAAAATTTACAGTTCAGTAGTCTTGACTGGTTTATTTAATTTAAAAATGCAAGAAATTAAATTAGAAAATAGCTGGGATAAAAAATGAGTTTTTAGGAATGTGAAAGTTAAAGAAAATTTAAAGACTCCAAGAACTTGAAAGTCTTAAATAAAAACCAAATGGTCTGTTTTCTTATAGCATAAATAATAGGGTGGGAAGAGGATTTTTTAATAGGTGAATCCATTAGAAATTACAGGACTAGTTGACACAGCTTTTATTGCAGTATCTTATATAATTTTTATCTCTGAGGCAACACAGATGCATCTATTTTTCATTATTATCTAGAACAATGTAGATTTTCTTTTGCAAAGTAAATTAAATTTTAACATTCTGAACTATAATGGCTTGACCCCAAGCTTGTGTTTATACACTTTTCAATAGTTTGCCCTAAATGAGACAAGTGACAACAAAGCAGTTGGTCTTTATTCTAGTCTATAGAGCCTTAGAAATGTAATTAACTATCCCTTATGGAGCCCCAGTATACCAGTGAACTAATAAGGTGGGAATTATGTATGCAATTACTAACACTATAATGCTATAACAATGAAAAGGTATCCATTTTAATAATGTTTTATAGGTTGCATTGGTGTTACACTTCACATTTTCCCCACTTAGTCATAAAAATTGCAAAAAAGATATTTTAAATACAGTTACAAATGAAATAGTAGGCAACATATATAAAAAGTCCACAGATAAAATTTTTGCAGCCAAGAGGAAAAGCTTTATTTCAAGGTACATTCAACTCTTTTTTTTCTTACTCAAATTTAGCTAAGCACTGTAGGCAATTTATATAAAAGAGCATGTTAAAAAAAAGAAAAAAGTTGATATGGAATAGAACAGGATGGTAGTGACTCGATGGACTATTCAAAACTGGAGGAAGGTTCTGCTTACAGTTTAATAAATTATTTGATCTTCAATAACCTTTTTGATTCCATGCAGAATTAAGGAATAAATTTAATTGGAGAGAACCAATACCCTAACTGTTCACATTATAAAGAAATTGAAGAGTGGAAAAGATGAAGCTATACCCAGATTTAACTTTATCATTTGAACAAAGTAGGGTCATAAAAGGTGTCTAATGGCACCTACTAATATTAGTTAACATTTATACAAGATTTGCATAGTAGTTTAGGTTAACATGTATCATCTCGTTTGATCCTCATGCCTATGGATATAATTGATTATCATCCCCATTTGCAGATAAAGAAATTGAGGCTGAAGAAGTTTAAATGACCTGCCCAAGACCAAAGAGCTAGTCTGTGGCAATATTTAAACACAAATCTTTCTAATTAGAAATCTAAGACTTTATTGCCAACAAACATGGCCTTGAGAATATGAAGTCTTTGTAAATTCCTGACCAGACCCCATACCCTTTGGAGTTATGTAGCTTTTTCTATGTAGGGCAAAGCAGATCTCCTACTTCCCTACAAGCTACCATGCAAAAGAAACTAATTTGTGTCCCTCTGTATAATCCTATCCAGTAACCTATTTTTATAAATGTGCCCTGAACTAAAGTCATTTTCTCCAAAGTGCCAAGGAGGTAATCCTGGGTACTTAAAGTATAGTGCCTGCCTTCTTTGTGGATGGCTTTGCCAAGGACTCCAAGCTCTGGTAGTACATACCACAATGTAAAGTTTGGAAAGAGAGACTAGTGATGGAACAATTTGCCTCTTAAAACCAGTCTAGTTACATTTGGAAAGACTTGTCACACCATTAGTCCTAGATACTCAAAGAAAAAGCAAAATAAAGTCATCTACATCCCTGGAAAGGAACACCCATGCCAATAAAGGATTGTTAAAAGCAGGCAAGCAATGTGGGGTGGTAGAATAAGCACCAAACTGAAATTCAAGAGGAACAGTCTAATGCTTACTGAGATGCTCATGGAAGATATACTAAACCCATATAACTTTTAGAAACTTTTTTTAAATGATTCAATTAATCTCAGGTGAAAATTTAGGAAAAACTAGATGGATCTGAGAAGCAATCTAAGAATGGAAATAGTCATGTGTCATTCTTTTTCATTTGAAAGGGTCAAGTTCAACCACTTTGACTACCTATTAAGTCATTTATTTGGCAGCAAGTAATATAAGATGCCAAAGACTAGACTTGTGAACTTGCAGCCATATTTAAGAATTAATTATTTTAAAAGCAAAACCTTACCCAGGATTAACTATTTCAGCACTTTCATTAAATCCCATTGTTTGTTGAATGTTTCCCCTGATTCCTGGTTAGCCTACTTATAGTCTGGGCTTCCATTCTCACTATTGTAACGAAACTGCTTTCTCTGAGACCATAAGAAATCTCTTTTGTTAAATATGATAGCCTCTTCTCAGTTCTCATCTTCCATAGTACTTCCACGACCTCTAACCTGATATTAACCACAAATCTTCCTGGATATTACCTCCTTCCCCATCTTGGTTGACTAAGCTATCATATTCACTTATCCTTGGTTCTCCTTTTGCCTCTCTCTCAATTATCCGTCTCAAAGTCCTTTGCTTGATTGGATCATTATCCATCTTCTTCCCTTGATTGTTTATCTCCTCCCTTTGAATATTTCACTCTCTCTTGTGGGCTCAAGTATCATTTCTATATAGATGACTCCCTATTATATCCCTAGCTCAAATTCTTTCCTAAACATTTCTTCTTTCCTACATTGTTGCCTCCATATCGAACATCTTTCACATAGATATTTCATTGGCGTCTCAAATTGATCATCTCTTCTTCTAAGGGTCTGTGAGTCCTTCCAGGCATCTTCCTGCTCCCCTACCCACTGAAGTCAATTCTTTGCCAATTTCTAATGATTCTGCCTCCACAACCTCTCATATTTGTCCTCCTCTCTATTAGTTGATATCTTCATCACCTCTTGAATGGACTGCTAATATAGCCTACTAAATGATCTTGCTGCTTGCAGTTTCTTTCCTTTCCCATTTTCCATCAATAACAAAAAAATAATCTAAGAGAAAGATCTTACCACTTTCCTATAAAAATAACAATAAATAATACCCTATGTTGACTCCCTTTTGTCTTGAAGATAAGATACAGATTCCTGACTTAGTTTTCAAAGATTTCCACAATTTGACTCCAACCCATTCTCAGTCTTATGTGTATTCCATTTTCTAGCTAAATTGGACATTAAGATGTCCAATTAAGATGAACATTAATTGTGCTTGTTTCTGTACATTAACATATCCCTTCTGCTCTCCACTTCTCAATCCTTTTGTGCCTTCTAGGTTTAGTTCAGATGTCACCTTTTCCAGGAAGCCTTCCTTAATCCTCCAATAACATTATTTTTTAATTGTCATTATAAGTTAGCCTTTATAAAATGCCCACTATGTACCACGTAGGGGACAACTAGATAGTACAGTGGATAGAGAGCTGGGTCTGAAGTTAGGAAGACCCACCCTCATTACTTCAAAATTGACTTCAGATACCTACCTCCTAGCTGTCTAGCCCTAGACAAGTTATTTAACCCTGTTTGCCTCAGTTTCCTCATCTGTAAAATGAACTGGAAAATAAATGATAAAATACTCCAGTATCTTCACCAAGAAAACCCCAATGGGGTCATAAAGAGTCAGAAATGTCTGAAAAGAACTTAACAAGTTCTTAGAAATGTTATCTCATTTGATCCTCACAACAACCCTGGGAGCTATATATGGTTATTGTTCCCATTTTATGTAAGAATAAACTAAGACAGAGACTGTGACTTGCTCAGTGTAAATATCTGAAGCCATAATTGCATTCAGATATTTCTGATTCCAAACTTGGAACTGTATCACATAGTCACCTATCCTGGTCCTATTCATTAGTGATGCCTCCTTCAACAAATTACCTTGCATTTACAAAATGTGTACTTATTCTATTCCCTTAATAGAATAATGGTTCATTGGGGAATAAATAATTTCATTTCTCCCATTGTATTCCCTGAATGTACCTCAGCCTTATAAATAACAATTGCTTAATAAATGCTCCTTTAATATTCTGTCTTTGTATTGAGGGTACCTCCATCATCCTCCTTGTCACTCAGGTTCATCCTTGCAGTCATCTTCCCTCACTAAGTTAGTAATTAGATCATATATTTCTTTTTTTTTAGGTTTTTGCAAGGAGAACGGGGTTAAGTGGCTTGCCCCAGGACACACAGCTAGGTAATTATGAAGTGTCTGAGACCGGATTTGAACCCAGGTACTCCTGACTCCAGGGCCAGTGCTTTATCCACTATGCTACCTAGCCACCCTAGATCATTTATTTCAAAAAGCATCCAGAAATTAAGTTGGCCCTGAATTAAATAGGAAGCAAAGAACATATGCACACTGAATGAGGAAATTATAGAATGATACCAAGTTTCCTCAATTCATTAAGTGCCAGATATTTTGAGAACCCTAGTTTGTGAATTCTTCCCAATGGTTTCCTAATTTCACTTCTTGCTTCCAGTCTGTCCCTTCACCAACTCATCCTCTACACCAAAGCCAAACTGATATTCTTAAAATACAATAGTGATAAAGGCACCCTACCATGCAAAAATCTTCAACAGTTCCCTATAGCTTTTAGGATGCAATGCAAACTCTTAAACTAGACACTTAAGGCCCTCACCAACTTGGCCTCCAACTATCTTTCTAATCTTTTTTCATGCCCTTCTAGTGTTTTTTTCTTTCATACACTTGATATTTCAATCAAATGACTATTACATTCTTCACAAAGCTGAAAAATTACTGTTCCTAAAACACATCTTACCATTTCACTCCCCCACTCAAGTACCTTCAGTGCTTCCATATTACATTCATGATAAAATAAAAATTCAACCACTTGGCATTCATACTCTAGATAGTCACATTCACATTTTCATACTTCATATCCAACTTAAGACTCATGGGTTGCATGGTTTTCATGATTGAGTATTGAATTCTATTTGCTGCCCTTGAGAAGTTTTTGATGGGCAAGTCTGCCCAGAAGAGCTAAAAGATTAGTCATGGAGCAGCTAGGAGGCACAGTGGATAGAGCACTGGCCCTGGAGTCAGGAGGACCTGAGTCAAATCCGGTCTCAGACAACAAATAATTATCTACTATATGACCTTGGGCAAGTCACTTAAACCCCAATGCCGTACCAAAAAAAAAAAGGGCAGTCACCCCTGGAATTATATTCAGTCAAATTGATCTACATGTTATTGCCCAAAATAAACATTTTAACTCCTACCTCCTGCCTTTCCACAAATGGTGACCCCATGTCAGGAAGTATAATCCTTCTTCACCTTTATCTCAAAGAATTTTTCATTTCCTTCAAAATACAATTTAGCTGCCATCTCCTACATAAAGACTTTGCTGGTTTCTTTATTTTCACTAGCTCTTAGAATTTTCTCACATTTAAATATATTTTGTATCATTTTGGACATAATTTGTGGCTATTCATCTTCACATGTTGTATTCTGCTTCCTTGAGGGAAGGTAATCTTTTGTTTTTGTCTGTATGACTCCCACACCCAAAACAGAGCAGCCCATTTAATGAGCATTTGTTGAATTGAATTGAATTGAGGAAGGTTGGAATCATCCTGTAATTTCCTTAAAAGAATCATGACTATTCTCTTCCTTCTATTTAATTCAGGACCCAACTCAATGTCCCCATGCTTCTCAAAAATATATGCCCTGATTACTAATTTAGTGAGTTGCCAAAAAAAAAACCTGCAAGCATAGCTCTAAACAATAAATATTATTCACCTACTTAGTTTTCCCTGCATGAATTATTAGGCTGATCTCTTCTGAATGGCCATGGATCTCAAAGAAAAAGGTCCTCATATACAGTGGTATAATCTGTAAACCAGGGCTATAAGGAAAACCTCACCAGTCAGGGAATCTCCCCTCTCCTTATGTTCCTCAGTGTAGGCATTCTCCAGGACATTTTCAAAAAAGCACATACTTCAATGTATGTGTTCTTGATGATGATGAATAGAGAACTGGACACAGAAATCCAAAAATCAGAACAAAGTTTAAAAAAACAGGTCCAGCAAAGGGAGATGAGGTCTAAGGAAACTGGGTGCCACAACGAATATAATGTTTAGACCCAAAGTTAGGAAGATGAATTCAAATCTGTCCTCAGACACTGCTTACTGCAAGACATCTGTCACTTGACTTTAGTTTCCTTTTTTGTAAAATGAAAATAATAAAACACCTACCACCAGGATGTTGTTATAATAAAATGAGATAATGTTGTAAAGTACTTTGTAAAAGTTAAAACATTATGGGGGCAAATGGGTGACACAGTAGGTAGAATACTGGCCCTGGAGTCAGAATGACTTGAATTCAAATTCAACCTCAATCAACTGATACTTACTAGCTGTGTGACCCTGAGCAAGTCATTTAACCTGATTACCTCCAAGGGAAAAAAAACACAAAATTTAAAGCACTATATAAATGCTAGCTCTTCTTATTAGTTTGGGCTTTATAGGCCAGAATCTCAGAGAATTTTTCACTGGGCATCCTTTACACAATTAAATTTTTCTGAGCCTTAAAAAAGATGCATTAGCACTCTCTAATGATCTTTTATGCCATGAAAGAACTTGAATATATGGAAAAGAAAACTTGGCAAGTGGAGAACAATATGGCATCACAAAAACACTTTTGGTTTTCTACCACATTAAAACAGGGACCAATTATATCTGTGCATTTTATGGCCTAGAAGATTTAAATAAAACTGATTCATGAACTTGGACAGGATTCAAACATACACACACAAACACACACACACACACACACACACACACACACACACACAAACACACACACATACACACAGTTTCAGAGAATGTCTCCCTCTACTTAAACAGTATCACTGATTTAGAGCCCTAAAGTTGGAAGAAAATTCCAAGGTCTTCTAATTCCTTTATAAAAAGCCAAAAAGTAAAATGAATTGCTCAAGTAGTAGCAGAGGTGAGATTTGAATCCAGCTCTCCTAATATATCAAATCCAGCATTTTTCCAAAATATCATATAATATTTCTCACCAGTGAAAATGGCACCATCTTTCCTGTTGTGTCCCATCTTCCTGGTGATATACTCTATGCCAGCCTCCCATTTTTTCTAATGAAAAGTAGGTGTGTTTTTTTCCTATTAGCAACTAAAACTGTTTTCCTTATCCTTTTAGGTGCATGTGTCCTCTAATTGACTTTAATGAGTATGTCACCATTGTTATTACTTCCCAGTGAAAAGTAGGTAGCTGATTAAGTTAATCTACCATCATGATGAATCATAATTTACATATTATCTATAAAATAAATTTACCCATAGAATTCAATGTATCCTTAATTGTTTATAATTGTATGATCCTATTTTCAAAGGAAGACCTCATGAATGAGTAGATATAAACTGCCAAAACATACTTTTGCCAGAGATAGAGATTATAGAATTCATTAGACTTTCAAAGTATGTTCATGAAAGATCCAGGTACTAATTTAGTCACTACCATTGTATGAAAGAACTCTGTGATTTTAGGTAATTCGTGTTATCCCTGGATCTCATCTTCATCCTTGAATGAAGGAAGTGGAACCAGATTTCCCTCAGACCCACATGGAAGCATCCTAAATCTGGGTACCCAAGAGTTCTATGAACAGTAGCAACCCCAACCCAGTCACTAGCCTAGCTTTCAGATCACAATCATAATCAATGGAATCCATTCTTGTGAAAAATGATTCTCCATCTCTGCCACTGCTAATCACAGGCCAACTGCCCCAACAAGTAGTCAAACCATCCCAGTTGAAACAGAAAGTCATCGAGTTAGAGACAGGCTGGCTAAAACATCAACCACTACCTTCCCAGTGACTGAAAAGCTGTGGAAATACCATCACTCTACAAGCCCCAGTAGAATAGATGGATCAATGAGTTCCATGAACTTTCAAAAGATATTGGTCTGGGGGCAGCTAGGTGGCACAGTAGATAGAGCACTGGTCCTGGAATTTTACAAAGCAAATCCTTAAATATTTTTTTCATTCATGTATCTCCTTTCAAATCTAGATATCATCCTTAATTTAAAAATACTGCTATTATTAAATATTCTGTTGAATCCATGATATCAACTATATGGGTTTATAGTTCTTTCCAATAAGGTAGATGGTGACCCATCCATGTTTGACCTCTTATTCATGTCATCCCTTATATTTGGCATAATGTGTCCAATGGTATAATGTATCCAATACTTTACCATCTTTTGACTTAAAAGAATGTTAATACAGCACATGGACTTATCCATAGATTTTTATCTCATTCTTACCAGTAAATAAGCATCCCTTTTTTTGTGAATTTATTTCTACAGTGACATCCTGTACTCTATTTCTCCATTATAGTTTCTTATTTATATTGCCACTTTCAGCTCTATCATCTCTTAAGTCGCCCCAATTATGGGTGGGTCTTGCATCTTGTTCACAGCTGCCATATACTTCTTATTGCCTTTTAGGTGATTCTTATTTTCATTTTTTCAGAAATCAATGTGTTTCATGAATCGTAGCTCTATAGCATTGGAAAAATATTGGTATTTAAAAAATAGACCGCTAGTTTCAGGAAGAAGTTTGTGAATTATCAAAAGAACTTTAAAATGTTCAAAAGGCAATCCAGTATCCTCTTCCTTCAGTTAAATTTTTGAATCAATTTATTAATCATTTTTAGTTTCTATCTGAGTTTATACATAGGGTGGGGATAGAGAGATAGATAGAATTATTTATAATTCATATAATATTTACACACACTGATCATTAAATCCTATAAGTTGATCATTCAACTACATATCATAATCTAGCTGGTTTCTGCATAGAGCATATACCGAGAAACTGTGGGTAACTATATGATTCAGAATTTTAAATATATAGATAGATAGATAGATAGATAGATAGATAGATATATCTTAATAATTTGAGAATCACTGAACAAAGTTCAGAATCAAAATTAATTTAAAGTAGGTTAAGCAAAGTTATGAGATGAATTTGTACTTTTCAGATAAGAATCTCTAAGAATTCTCCATATGGAATTATTTCCACACCATTTTTTTCTTACCATGAATAAGGCATATTTTTCTCTAATCACATTCTGTGTAATGAAATGACTTGCTTCAATGATGGATTCTCTTCATCTATTCTTCCTTCCAAGGGAAGTTGATCCACAATTATTTTTAAGTGCTTTTGGATCTCATTTAGAAAACTATGCAATATTCAGGTTATAATGCAATCAGAATATGTAATTTAGAAACAGAAACATCCAGAACGATATACTATCTATAAATAATAACTCTTTGACTTGGAATCAGTACTGAATTCCCTCCAAGAGGGTGGCAAATACCTTTGGTGAATAGATTATCAAAGGTTGTGACAATATGAATTTATTTGTTTCATCCACAAAAATCTGAATACTTTTCATAGATAAATAGGAGATACTTTGTTGGAACTGAGTCTTTCAGAAAATATTTTATTCTAATCAATCATTTGAATAGTCAAATAAAGAATAAATATAGCAGGATTTCCTATTCTCTGTATCTTTCAGTAAAAATCATACTCTGGTAAAGATATGCACAACTGCTGACTATCACCTTCAGAAGTTTATCTCTTCCCCAATGATGATGTTTTGATCAACAATAGTCTTATTACACCTGTAGATTAAAAGGTCATTATTACACTTTTTTCATACCTTTAGTATCCTTTCCCCCTTTAGATACTTTGGGAGTCCATTTTTTGCCCTAGAAATTGTGTTACATCCAGAACATATACCAACTGTTTCTCCGATCTTTTTTTTCTGTGTATGGTGACTGTGTTTCTTCCTCTGTAACTGCATGTTGGAATATAAAATCCAAATGTCATGGCTTTGTTGTTCTCAATCTTGAAAATAGCTGATATAAATAGTGTCATAAATTATTTTCATCTTTTTTTCCTGTTTGTTCTTCTTTCAGCTTCATTTTCAAACATTCCCCTCAGAATGACTATGGTGAGTTTAGTTTCTCAAAAAGCTTTAAATAATTGTTCCATCTATTACCCTCTGTTTTATGATGCAATTCTGCTTATAAATTTTTCCCATCAGTTTCTAGGTAGTGTTTTGCAAATAAGCTTATATCCTAAATTCCCTTTGCCTTTGGCAGCCTTTGATTTTGTAGAATAAATTACTCAAGTGTTCAACAAGTGACATTTGTAGACTCTTTTTGATCTTATAATTGATTTATATTAGTTGAGCTTCCAAGTTAAATTATTGTAATCTGTGTCAATGTACTTTTCTCTATCTATATTCCATTTTTCAAAATCAGTAAGCTGTTTAAACAGGCCAGACTGGAATTTTTCTAATCGTATGCAATATCTGTTTCTTAATTTTATCCTTTTAATGTTTTATTCATTTTAATATTTGCTATAATCAGGTCAACAATCTAATCGTACGCAGACAAATTTAGAAATGACTCCTATATCAGTAGAAAATCATTTCCTATTTGTTAAAATATAATAAATTTCATGTTTTTATTACTCTGATTTCCATGTCAACTCCTTACAATTTTTTCCTCCAAGAAAGTAATCATAATCTATATTATGTATTAACATCTATGTGTCTTAGATTTTCCTCTCTTATTTTGTGGGATAACCATATGTTCTCACCATCTCTTGTTATTTATTGAAATTATGAAATATCAAGCATATGCCAATTTAATTTTCAGGAGTTTATTAAATTCCTTGTAGAATTTCTCTTCATCTTCCATAGTGGATTTTGGTGAATAAGCTATAATTATTTTATTTTTTGTTAGTTATTTTTTCTTTATTTTATTGTTATCAACTGTTTAATTCAGGAAGAATTTGAGATTAGTTCTCACCACTAGAGGCTTATTTGCTCACTCAATTTTGAATTGTTTGAAGTTTTAGTTTTTCAAGTAATTCACTAGTATTTATAGATAGTAATTAAGTTCATCTTTTAAAACTTCAATCAAGTCTTTTATAACAATCATCATAGCAGTAAGTGAAAATTCAACTTCCCCTTTCCCTGTTCCTTGAGGAGCAAGGGTCAATTTATAACCACAACCTATATACAGGCTCACACCTCAAGTTTTATAACTGCTCTTCCTAAAATATCAAGTTGAAAGACTAAAGATCCATGCCAACCTTGAAGGAAAAGCAAGTTTACTGTGATTGTAGGTTCAACCCTTTAATAGTGCAGATGAACAGTAGATATAATGAATATATAACTTTTTAATTAGCCAGACCTTTTTTTGACATTTAAGTGAGGAAACAATGACACTCTCTCCTTGCACACAAAAACCAGAGCACTAAGGCAACCTTCCTTGAAAGAAGTGTTTTAAAATAAGCATATTTTATTTTAAATAAATCCTCCAACATGAAATGGAAAGAGTTCATGGTCTTTGCTTGGAAGAAGGCTGTGTAAACAATATACTTGTCAAATGCATCCATGCAGCTCAGCAATAGTTCCTTATTGGAAAGGATTTTTCCATATTGGTGGCTGAAAGGATATTTTTGTCTTAAAATTCATTCTCTCCTTTGGCTTGTTTCTCCCTTGACTCTACCCAGGCTTTATTAATAGTTCTCTTCATTTTATCATCTCCATCTTCATAAATTTTCTTCAAAACATTCATCAACCCCTCACTAGAATCTGTGTCATTATCAAAGGAAGATTTTTCCTTTTCTTTACATACTTTCTCCACCTGGGTCAGGTAATCCCATTTCTGTTCCTGCTTCTTTTTGCATAATACAAAAACTGTTATCAGTCTTGATCTTTCTTGAACTAGCTTCTACAGAGATGGTCTTCAAAAGGTTGTTGACAGTCATAGAGTAATTTTTCCCATTGAGATTCTTTACAAGCACTTCAAATGACCTCTCCTTGAACTGCACCTGTACATTTTCAGTGGGGATTTGATGAACACCATTTAAAGTGATGTAGATTTTCACATATTTATCTGATTGATCCCATCCATAATTTCTGATTTTCACTGTGTACCCAGTTGAAATGGGAGCAACCGCAGCAGCTGGTTTCTCCTTATCAATGGTTTCTCCTTTCTCATGTCCTTTCTGCTTTGTCTTGTGCTTGATTTCTGTCACTAACTTGGTCTTTTCTGCTGTTAGGACATCACGGATTCTTTTCCTACTGGCCTTTCCCAGCAACTCCTTCACTTCTTCCAGGTCTTTCCGTAGCTCCTCCAGGGCTGCCACCATGGCTCGCTGCCCACCACCAGGAGCTGCTCGAGCCGCCTTCCCGCAAAGAGCTGGTCCGGGAGTGCCACACGGCCAAGGGCTGGCTGCTCCCCGCCGCCGCCGCCAGAGCGCGCGTAGGGACCCGACATGCCAGCTATAATTATTTTAGATTGATCTTTTTACAACTATTAATCATGAATACCATTCTGCAAGATGGGGAAGTGTTTTATGAAATATTTTTGTTATCTTTGTACAAGGTAAATACATTAAAAGATAATAACCCCTCTGCCAGTTCTTTTACTTGTCTTTCCAAGTAGAGTTTATCCAGCCTTCTACTTAGCTGCAGCTTCTGTCTATCATTTGAAGTCATTTTGCAAAATGTCAAGATTAATATCATTTAATATATTTACATAGTAGTTCTTAGCCTTCTTGTGGACCTCTTTGACACTTTAGTAAAGTTTATTGGACCCTTTCTCAAAGTAGGCATCAAATGGGGAATGACTGAACAAATTATGATATAAAAATTTATAAGATATGAAGAAAAATGACTTCAAAGAAACAAGGAATTATTGGTATGAATTGATGCAAAGTAAGAAGAACTAGATGGAAGGATTGCCAAGGAAACCAATTATATTAAAACATAGTTTTCAAAAGAATATAAGTTCTCAAGGGGCAGCTAGGTGGTGCAGTGCATAGAGCACCAGTCCTGGAGTCAGGAGAACCTGAGTTCAAATCCAGCCTCAGACACTTAATAACTACCTAGTTGTGTGGCCTTGGCAAGTCACTTAACCCCATTGCCTTGCAAAAACAAACAAAAAAAAGTTCTCAAACCCCAAGTTAAGAACCGATGTTGTAGAAGCATGTCTACTCCATATAGATATTAGATGAAAATTGCATACTGAGAGTACTAATAGGTTACCTAATATTTATCAATGGCCCAGATATGTGATTCTAAGAATGTTCTGTCCTTTTTTGCCACTCTGCTTCAGTTACTACAAAAGTAGGAAACAGCCACAAAGGACTAAGAGATATTTTGTATTTTTGTTTCCTAGGTTGATATATTCAAGAAATTCATCAGCAAGTGGTCAGTCAGTTAGTTATTATTTGTGAAAAAATTTTATAGAGTTTTTGAAAAGCAAGATGCTATCAAACAATATTTTCAAAGGGTTTAAATGAGGATTTAAACTTAAATAGGTCTCCTAAATTTATATTTTAAAATATTATAGAGAAAAGAGGACATGACTTTGATTATTGACTTCAGGAGGGACAAAAGAACAAACTGTTGATTTGCTCTTCTATACCCTATAAGGAAAAAATGCAGCAATTTGAATCTTTCTGAATTTGGTATCAACCTCACATTTTTTTCAGAATTTTGGGGGTCATTTAGTACAAAATCTCATTTTACATATGGGGAAACTACAACCCACAAAGGTTAAATGACCTGCCCAAGGATATACTAAGTGAAAGAGTTGGGATTTGAATCAAGATTATCTTATTCCAAATCTACTATGTTTTTCATGGGAGTATACTACTTCTCTTTCTATTTTAATGAAAATAATATTTTATTATAACAAAAGATTCCATATTTAATTCAAATTTATAAAAGTTAAATTTCCTTTGGAAACATCATTTTATGGTAAAAATTAGGTTGATTTTATAGAGGCAAATTTTTAATCATAGCCATATGGAAGTGGTCATTAACAGAATTAAAAGAGAGAAAGCAGATCACTGCAGGTAACACCTATACACAAGGAACATAATAATGTAGCATGATATATAGATTATATGTGTGTGTGTGTGTATAAATAGATATAGATATATGGATATGGAATCATGAAGAGATGGATTCAGATAATTTTTCTGCTTGTTTACTAGCTATGTGACCCCCAGACAAGACATAGTCACCCTGATGTTCAGTTGCTATCATATCTGGAGTGGTGGAATGTGAAGGCATCTGACCATTCTATAGGACAATTACTAAATAGAACTTGCCCTCTGAAATAGCTAAGTGGAGAGAGATGGATGGAAGGCCAAACTTGGAGTCAGGAAAAGTCCACTTCCTGAGTTCAAACACTAGCTGAATCACCCTGGGTAAGTCATTTAACCCTGTTTACTTCAGTTCTTCATCTTTAAAATGAGCTGGAGGAGGAAATTGCAAACCGCTCCAGTATTTTTGCCAAGAAAACCTCAAATAAGGTTGTGAAGATTCTGACATGACTGACAGTCAACAAAAATTTGCCCTTGACTTAGCTTTCTCACACCAAGTCTATAGCTCAAAAAAGACCCAAGAAAGAGGAAAAGACTCTATTTGCACAATAATACATACAACTGTATTTTTGTGGTGACAAGATAGCTTAAACTAAAGGAATAGTCATTTATTAGGGAATGGTTGAACAAGTCATAGTAACTGAATGTAACTAATTTCTATTATGCTATAAGAAATAAGAAAAAATGACTTCAAAGAGATGAGGAATGACTGTTATGAATTAAGAGAGAGCAAAATGAGAAGAACCAGTAGCATAATGTATGTTATAATATCAGTTATAAAAATAAACAATTTTGAAAACATTGTATAAAGGAAAAGAACAAGCAAAACCAGGAGTACCATCTATACAGTAACAACACTGTATCAACAAACAACTTTGAAAGTTGTAAGAATTCTAAGGCAATGATAATTATCATTCTAAAAGTCCAGTGATGAAATATAATATCCATGATAGAGGTAATATATATGTATATATATATATATGTATATGACATATAATATATAACATGTATATACATAAATATATATATACAAGAATATATGTACACACATATATAGCAGTTGCTATATATACACATATATATTTGTTTTGCTTGGTTATGTATATTCATTACAAAGATTTTGTTTTTCTTTTTTATTAGACTATAAAAGAGAGAAAATATAGTTCTACTAAAAAAGCTAATTTAAAAACAAAATGAGAAGGTTGGATTATATGATCTCTATTATATGATCCTTATGACAAAAATCTATGATCCTATTATGTAACCTTTAAAAAATACTTAAATAAAAGTACTGTCATTTGAAATATAAATCTATACTATTCACAAATTCTGATACTCATATATAGAAATTATGGAAATTGACAAAAGCAAAAAAAAGTCATTTAGGTGAATAAAGTCAAGAATGCATAAGCTTTCAGGAAATTCCATTTCCTATATTAATTAACTATATGACCTTGGGCAAGTCACAACTTTTGTGTGCCTATTTGCTCATCTGTAAATGTAGGGGCTAAACTTCATAGCTTCTAAGGTCCCAGTTACCTCTGGAATTAGGAGGACGAGAGTTTGAATCCAGCCTCAGGCACTTAAAAGTTCCTAGTTGTGTGACCTTGGACAAGTCACTTAATCTGATTGCCTTGCAACCAGGGCCGTCTCTAGTAGTCCTGATTGATTTCTGACCACTGGACCCAGATGGGAAAAAGTGAGGCACAGCACCCCCTCACTCAAATCCAATTCATGTGCTTGTCATGGCATCATTTCCCTGATACATGGTCACTTTCAAAAATGAAGGACAAACGTCATACAAGTGATGACAGAGCAGCTTCCTAAAAGCATACAACGAGGGAGAAATCACTCCTCTAAAGAAATTTATTACAATTTTTATCAGCTCTAATCATTAGGAAGATTTTTCTTTATATCAAACTTAAATTTTGTCTCTTTGAAACTTCTACCCTTGTTCCAACTTTAGCCCTCTGGAGTCAAAGAGAACAAGTCTAATCGCTCTTAACAGCCCTTCAACTATTTGAAGATAATTATCATATCTTTCTCAAGTATTTTTTTCCCAAGCTAAACAAATCCTTTATACTTGTCAAATTGCTGTCAAACCATTGATAGAATTTTTTGGTCTAGACATTCAACCACTTACAAATCCATGTAATTGTACAATTAACTAACCCATCTGTCTATCATTTCCTCAAGAGCAGCAGGGGATTTTATGAAACATTTTGTTAAAACCCAGGATAGAGAGGTGGTTTGGATTAAAATTAAGAATTCTGTCTCCAACTCAAAAACACTTGCATTTGTCAAATCCAACTTCAGAGACACACTGCCTATAAGACTCTGGGCAAGTCACTTAATGGACAGCTAGGTGCCTCAGTGGATGGAGCCTGGAATTAGAAAGACATATATTCATGAGTTTAAATCTGATCTCAGATATTTACTAGCATTGTGAGCCTGGACAAGTCACTTAAGCTTCTTGCTTCAGTTTCTTCATCTATCAGTTGAGCTGGAGAAGGAAATGGCACACCATTTCAGTCTTTTTGCCAAAAAATAACCCCAGAGAAGTTCACAAAGATTTGGACAGGACTGAAAAAGTGACAACAACAAGAACATTGTCATTAAAACTTAAACACTTAAAATCGTTCAGTGCTCCAAAGCAACTCTAAGATTATAGCTGGAAGAATAAATGCTAATCTACTTAGATTCAAAGATGAATCCTTACTGAGAGCTATCCACATCAATGAAATTACAAGTCTAGACCAAAAAACACTAGCTAAACTATAGCAAAAACATTTCCTGATATACCATCTCTCTCTCTCTCTCTCTCTCTCTCTCTCTCTCTCTCTCTCTCTCTCTCACTCACATACACATACACACACACACACACACACACAGAGTTAGTCTGACATGATCTTTCTTTGGTGAAGTCACATTAACTCCTTTTGATCATACCTTTATTTTTTAGATATTCAATTATACAATTAATAATGCATTATAGAATTTTGCCAAAAATGGAAGTCAAGCTCAATGGGTGATATAGTTCACAAGAGTAAAGTAGAATCCCTTCAAAATTAAAACAAAATAATTAATTCTGAAGAAAAGAAAAATATCTGAGTGATTTAAAAAGAATCCTAACCTGGGTCAGGAATTTGAAGAATAAAAGAATGTCATATAAAAGATGAAAGGAAGAAATGTTACTGAATTCTATAAGCTAAAAAAAAAATGAACCTTGACCTCAAGACACTTGAGGGAGGAAGCAGAATCTTGTCCTCCAAGTTATGATAAGTGTCGTGGTCAAGTGAGAAATCAATAAATGTCAGAGGAGAAGAGATTAATAGTGATTAGGAGAGGCCCTACTGAAGGTTGCTAAAGGCAGCCTTTGTCAACCTGATATTAAAGAGGTTTGTTTTCTTTCCCCATAGGTAGGTATATCCAAACATGGGTCCCAAAAGTTTTCAAAATGCATCATATCTCCTCACTTCAAGATATTCACATAGGCACAAATTAGATTGCCAAAAAAATCTAAGAGGGAAAAATTGCTTTTTGCCTCCAGAAAAAAAAAATCTAGGAAAGGAAAAAAAAATCTTAGGTAATGAACAGTCTTCCATTTCCCACTGGCTAACTGCCATGCATTTTAAAAACACACAAAAAAAGATGCTCTGAAGGCCTGATAAGAGCAAATGAAGTGGCAGGAACATTTTTCCCCTTGAGAGGAGAAGTAGAAATGTTTAACTTACTATTCCTCTCTTTTCATTGACTTTTCGGTACTCAGAAGCTCTACTTGCAATCTACCACTCAGGACTGAGGGTCTTTACTAAGAGTGAGGATAAAATAGGGATAAGATGGGAAGAAAGTAAAGGAGATGAAAAGAATTTGAACAAAGAAGAAAATGTTTAAAATAAGGGAGAGAGAAATTCATTAGGGGTTCAACAAGAAATTAATTTAAAATAATCCTAAGCAGCAGCAGCAACAAAGGCCCATTTGAGACTGAACAGAAACTATAAATCTCTCATTTTGTCCTTCTCTCTTAAAAACCATGAAGTGGAACTGAAATATATGCTTGTTTGCACATCCTCATACAAGATGAAACTCATTATATAGCTTATTTGTCAATTTCTTAAATAGAATTCTATACTCATTTCATTTAAAAAACAAAGGAGTGAAAATTTCATATATCTCCTCAAAACACACACAAGACTCCAAGAATGATTTGATTTGCCTCTTATTCATTTAAATGTTTCATTATCTCAGGAACTGCAAGAGTTTTTTTTCCTGTATTGGTAGCCCTTTTAATTCTTTTTCTTTCTAATTGCAGCTTTTGAATATAATGGTCATAATAGCTGGCATTTATGCACCAATTTTCAGGTTTACATCTTTTATCTCATTTGGTCCTCACCTATGAAATAGATGCTGCATACATTATAGCTATTATCACATTTTCAATTTGGGAAACTGAAGCTGAAGGTGATTACTTTATCAGTTAAATATCTGTCAAAGATGATACAAATTCAGATCCTCCTGACTTTAGTGTAGCAATTTGACCTCTACACCATAAAAATTCAGTTCTTTCATTTTTCATTTTCAGTGTATCATGGAGCTAGAAGGGAGTCTAGAGATCACTAGATAAGGGATCAAGTAACTTATCCATTACTACAAAGGACATAAAGTAACAAAAATAAGGATGTGAACCAAGATCCCCAATTTAAAATCCCCTTCCCACTGCACCACGCCTTCTCTTAATTTAGAAGGCATTTTCTTGAAATGACAAAGACCATGACAATAAATTCAGAGGGTGGTTGAAACGGTACCTGTGAAGTCCCCATTGTGTCTGAGCAGGGTGAGCACCAGGTATGGGCTTTCACCAGCAGCAGGAGTAGATGGCCTTGCAGTACTTACAGCAGTGCTTCAGAGGATGAGAAACCCTAAGATGAGGAATGGATAGAAATGGGGGAAAATGATAAAAGAAAAAAAAGTAAACATCCTCCCCTCAAGGAAAAAAAAAAATTACGTGGAAATAAAGGAACAAAACCAAAGGTATGAATCCAAGCAAGAGTTAATTCACAGAAATTTGGTATGGATTAGGTGGATAGAATGAATAATCAAGATCAAAGATGACCCCAAGATTTAGGACATTATACAATGTATAATGGGCATACATTATATTCACATTATATAAATAATGTGCACATATAGGCACATGTATTTATAATTAGTATGTAAAATATAATATGTATTACTATTGATTACTATCTCAAAAATTATTCAAAAGGAATCCTAAAATTTCAAAAGTGGAATTAGAATTGATTTCACCTATAGTTCAGGAAACTGAGGTCCAAATAAGTAAACTGATTTGCCTAAAATAAGAATAAAAACCTTCATGTATATAGAGTTGAGGGATTTAAATTGACATCCAGGACATTTTTAGAAAATATATATATAAATGATTGAATTTTAATATAATAGTATTATATTATATACTATAATAATTATTATGTATAATATATTCTATTTTCTTCATTTAAAATATTCTTCTAAAAAAGGAGTTCACTAAACTTCCAAAGGGATCCATGACACAAAAAAGTTAAGAACCTTTGATAGTGAATATCAGAGTATGCAGAGCACTTATACATCTTATCTCATTTGATCTTTCACAATAACTCTAGCAAATAATTATATATTACTATCCATAATATACCCATTTTTCAGATGAGAATACTGAGAATTAGTAAGAGTGAGTAAATTAAGTAACAGACACAAGTTTTAAAACCAGGTCCCTCCAAGCTCTATATGTAGCTCTTTCTACCACACCATGCTGCTGCTCATTAACAGGCAACACAACATTTTTAATTAAAAATCTAGAGCTCTTTCCACTAAAAGAGAGTGAATTAGTTTTAGTATTTGATTGAAAATGGTTAACATTCTCAGAAATAAACAAGGAAAAAAATAAATTCTAAGCAAAATTTAGAAAACTGTTTTTGTTGCTAATATTGTTTTCATAAATATGTTGGTTAGAGGAAGCCAGAAATATTAATATTCACTAAGTTCTGGGTTTAAGTCATGTCCCAGACATATACTACTAGACAGAGTGACCCTGGTCAACATATTTAATCTTTAATCCAGGTAGTTAAAAGACACACAAAGAAGACATGCTGATCTGCATTTAGAAAAGAAGTTTCCTCACCTTGAACTGCGTACACCAATGCAGAAAAAAAAACTCCAAGTAGAGAAAATTATTACAGAATATTTTGTAGAACCAAAATCAAGGAAGTAGCCAGAATTTTTTCCTTTTGTCCAATCCCCAAAAACATTCTATATAGGGATAAAGTATTCAATTTTACTTAGTTCATTATGCCTGTTTTACACTATAATTAAAATCACAAAGGAAGCTGTCCAGGACAATGAGAAAAGAGTTTCAAGTTCAAGTCTTAACTCTCTATATAACTAATGTGACCTTAGGTAGTTGAGTTTTCTGATCCTTAATTTCCTCATCTTTAAGAGAGGATGGTTTGGTTAAAATAATCATTAAGGTTCATTTCATTTCTAAAATTTTTGATTCTTGAGTTTTAATATAATCACTGAAATTTTATTTCACTACCAAAAAAGCATTGCTCAAATATATTTACTTTTATTGTAATCAAGAATATTTCCATATTTTCAAAGCTAATCAAGAGTAGATAGAAACCCAATTGCTTTTATTTTAACAATTATCAAGAACCATTTAAAAAGTCTCAATTTTACCATTTTAAAGGAAACTTCACCATTTGTTTTTCTTTACCTCTTATGTTCTAATTCTCCTCAAACAAGGCCAGTACTTTAGTAACAAACAGATGTTAACCCTAACAGAAACAAGTTCCATCTAAGAGAATATAAGGAAGTATAAAAATAACTTGCAAAAATCCAAATTAATCATGATTAGGTTTTATACTTTTAATTTTAAAATGGTAAAAAATGGTAAAAAAAAATGGTAAAAAGTACAGTAGGAATAAAACATTATTTCTTTACTCATTTTAAGGTTTTGTTTGTCTGAAGGAAAACCACAAGAGAAATGATAAAATATCTTTGCATTTCTTAAGAACACATTCTACTTTAATTGAGAAGATGTATTAGCATGCGGCAGCAAGGTGGTGAAGTGAATAGAGCCCTGGCCCTGGAGTCAGGAGGACCTGAGTTCAAATTCGAACTCAGACACTTAATAATTACCTAGCTGTATGACCTTGGGCAAGTCACTTAATCCCATTGCTTCCTCCAAATTTAAACAAGACTGCCATTTAGTAAATGTCATTTAACAAATCATCTATTATATATGTGTGTGTGTGTGTGTGTGTGTGTGTGTGTGTGTGTGTATGGGTATATGTGCATTATTTATACATATTATATCTATGGTACTTAGTCATTCCTCGCCTTGCTTTGATTGATCTTGCTTGAAACAGGTTATTGACTTGCATTTATGCACACTAACATTTAATACAGAGAACAATCCTTTCTCTTTCACTGGACTGGGTAGCAACATAGCCTGCTAAACAGGCTTGGATGTTTTAAATAATTCTGGACATGCATCCATAGCCAAGACAATTTGCATCCAGGACAAATACAGTAAAAAGCCAGTCAGAGACGTAACATGAAATTTGCTCCTAGTTTAGGTGGAGAGCAAGAAACTGTTGATCATATCAACCAACATGCTACAAGGATATAAGATAGGGGATGTTCATTCCTGACGAATACTGGATGGTTTCCTATTTTTATCTCTTTATTTTTATCTAGACCAGAGATTCTTAAACTTTTGTGTCATAGAACCCTTTGGCAGTCTATTGAAATTATGGATCCTTTCTGAGAATGAAGTTTTTAAATGAACTAAATAAAATACATAGGATTAGAAAGGAAACTTAAGGTTAGTGAAAAATGAAGATATACACAGATACATTGTTTTTTGTCTAAGTTCACACAACTACTGAAATCTATTTATAGATCCATTGAGGGTCCATGAACACCAAATTATGAGCCCCTGATCTAAATATTTTTGTTATTTCCCAAACTATAGTTGACCAGGAGTTTAGCTGAAAGCTATAGTATTCATGAGTGGACTCAAATCTCCTAAAATTCATTAAAGGCAGAACTCTTGCTTAGATAGCGCAGATGAGGAGATGCAGAGAAAAGAGAGAATAAATAAAGAATGGAATTCAAATAATTTCGGGCAGGTATCTATAACAGGAATTTTTGCATCCAGGACAAATACAGTAAAGCTAGTAGCATGAAACTTGCTCTCATTTGAAGAGGACAGATCAATTAATATGCTAGAAGAAGGGAAAAGGGCAGGGGATGTTCTGCATAGAAGAGAAAGAGGTATTAAAGCCAAACATTTGACTGGAAATCCTCTATCTCTATCAGTTGTGCTTAGCTGCTCTTTTTGCTGGGCATTTAGTATAAAAGTGGTCATTTTTAACTCATACATATCTTATTTCATTAAAATAGGCAAGGGAACTGCTCTGAATAAATAAAGTTTTACTTAATAGCCTTCATCAAAAGGAACAAGCCTGAAGTGCAAACCAGAAAGATAAATATATTTGAGCAATGGAAGGGGCTAGATGAGGAATAAGAGTCTATGTTCTACAATTTTCCTTTCAGAATTTCTTGTATTCATGGGTCAAAGAAGTTATTAAATAGAACATCAGGATCTAGAAGTGAGTTTGAACTATTTTATTAGTTTTAAGAAATGCAAATGCGTGGAGTAAAGGAAAATGAGAAAAGGAACTTACTATTTTGCAAAAATGGATTGCTTAAGAAAAAAGTATACAAATGGAGAAAAGGTGGAGGCAGTAGATATTTCATAAACATTCTTATATGAAATGTATAAATGAGGTTTGAACAAATCAGTAAAAATCAAAAAACAACAGGAAACTGGCAGGTAAACTGGCATAAAGAAGAAAAGTAAAGTGGGAAGGAATGGTCACAAGCAAATAAACTTTAATTTTGAAAGGATTATAGTAAAGGAAAATGTAAAAAGAGAGGAAAATAACATCAGGATGTTACCTTCATGGAGATAAATGAGTAGGAACAGACACCATTTCAGTTACAAATTACTAATGAACATAGTTTTCCTCTTTCTCTATTTTATAAATTTTTTTATAAAATTCTATTAAGAATGATTAGGGAGGGATGGGAAGAGCAATAAGTAAATATTAAAGAATAAATGAAAGAAAACACAGTCAATGACCATACTAATGAAAGTTAGATGAACCTTCACATAAAAATAGAAAACATTAACAGAATGATTGAAATAAAAATCTAATACAATTGTGAGAAACACATTTGAAAAAATATTCAGAGTTAAAATGAGGAACTGAAGCAGAAGTGATTATGCTTCAACAGAATTCAATGACAATCAGGATCTCAGACAAGGCAGCAATTAAAATAGACAAGCAAGGAAACTCCATTACATTTAAAAGTACCATAGATAATCAAATATATCAATATTTAATCTTTGAAAGGCAGAATGGTATAGTAGCAAACTGTCCTTTATCTAGTTGTGATTGTAGGCAAATCATTTAGCCTCTCAGAAAATGGTCTCTCTAGGCACATACCTAAGATTATAAAAGATGGGAAAAAGGTGCCAACCTACACTGATAGACTTCTTCAGTAGGTACTCTCTCTCTCTACCAATGAAAAGACATATCCAAACTATATTGCCTATTTAATATTTATGATATCATAACAACAAATTTCTTAAAAAGAAAAGCTCTTCAAATTATAGAAATGAACATCAACTCTAGGATAGTTGAAGACCCTTTCAGACATAATAAAAACATAAATCCCAAAAAATTACAAAAAAGAAAGAAGCTGAAACTAGAACAGAACTAGAATAGATATGATAGATCATTGGCCATTGCTGATTGAGATCCAAAAGAAGTAAACATATTTCTTTGCAATTCACAACACTTTTATAAAAATAACTATGCTAGGACACAAAAACCTCATAAACACAAAAAAAGATTAAATATTAAACTTATTCTTTATTGACTACAACATAATAAAAATGACAATCAAAAAAGTCTTGAAATAGTCAAACTTAAAAGGGAAATAAATATAATAGCCCTAAATAATATTTGATTAAAACAATAAACCATAGAAACAATAGGATGTTTCCAAAAAATGAATAAAATATACAAAACTTACATCCAAAGCAGTCCTGAGGAGAACTATTCCATTAAAAACATCAAGTCCAATAGATTAAATAAACTATTTTTACAAAACTGGAAAAGCAAAGGATCAAAAAAAAACCTTTAAAAAATTCTGACACAAATAAAAGAAATCAATTAAATTGAAAACAAAAATCTATTTATAATAAATCTAGTAATTAGTTTTCCATTTGCATTGCTCTTCTCATTGTGCATGTTGTTTTCTTAACATTCCTTCAATTCTGTAAATCTTTATGGTCCTCTGTTTCCATCACAGTCAACATTTCAATAGCACAATATTCCATTACGTTTTTGTACTATAATTTGTTTATGTTTCCAATTGATAAATATTTACTTGATTTCTTTTACTTTACTGCTACAAAAAGTACTGCAATAAATATTTTGATGCATATCAAATATCAAATCATTTTTGTACCAATTGTATTTTTTGAGTGTATGTCCAAGAGTGGAATCCCGAGGACAATCAAATAATACAGACATTTAAATCACTTTAGTTATATGATTCCAAAATGCTTTCTAAAATGGTTGTACCAATTCACAAGTTTCCTTCCCCCAACCTCTATGAGCATGGGCCATTGTCATCTTTTTCTTATCTCTGTCAATTTGCTGAGTGTAAGGTAAAAATTTCAAGGTTGTTTTGACTTGCATTCTTTTTATTAGAGAATATAAAATTTCTTCTATATGTTATTAATAGCTTGCAATTCTTTTGAGCACTGTCCATTTCTTTTGATCACTTATCTACTGAGGAAAGGCTTTTATATATCTATTAACTGTCAATATAAATTAAATACTAAACACTTATTCAAGAAATTTGAAACATATCTTAGGTGCACTCATTTTGTTTATACAAAATCTTTTAAATTTCATGTAATTAAAATTATTTAGTTTATATTTTTGCTTCTATTTATTGTTTAGTTAAGAATATATCCCAAAAGATATTGCAGTCTACTTTTTGAACCTCAAAGATTTGATTAACTTTCCAAAAAATAACAGGATATAAAATAAACCTGAAGATCAACATTCTTTCTGTTTATAAGCAAAAAAATCCAGCAAGAAGATGATCAATAAGAATTCATTAAATAATCACTATGTTTTACTTAGCACAGTCACTGCGGATACAGAGAAAAGTCAAAACATGACTTCTACCCTTAAGGGGCTCACGTTGCTAACAAGGGAGTAAAAATTCAAATAACTGTGAATTTACAAATCATAGAGAGAGAGTAATGTTTGTGGAAGGGAAGGCATTGGGAGACTAGGCTGATGGAGAGGGAAGATGGAATATCTGAAACACCATCTGCAGAAGGTGGAATTTCTGTGTTAATGTTAAAGGAATTCAAATGTAGAAGATATAGAAAAATAAGGTGGGAGTTCATCCCTGGCATATGTCAATCAGCAAAAAGGGAGGGAGTCAAGAGAGAAGTGCTGATATGTGGAACATGTAGGCCAGTATACTTGCAATATAGATTTTATGGAGGGAAAGTATCAAAAGATTTAAGTTCCATTCATAAAGCACACAAAATATTTATGATATCTAGACCAATTTCCAAGACATACAGAGGACTTTAATGAATAAAACTACAAGTTACCCTTTACTAAATAAATGAATGAATAAATGAAGTAATGAATGATATAACTGGAGAATTAATTGTTCATGGTTAGACAATGCCATTTAAATTTCCAAATTCATTACCATACCAAGTGAACTCCAAACAGTTACTTTAACAGAGCTAAATATTTGTGTGACTGTGTCTGTTTGTGTGTGTGTGTGTGTGTGTGTGTGCTGTGCGTGCGTGCGTGTGTGTGTGTGTGTGTGTGTGTGTGTGAAATCCAACTAGAAGACCAAAAAGTCAAAAATTTTAAGGAAAATTATAGGTAAAAAAACAGCATAGAAAGGAAGGGAATCTAGGCATACAAAATGATATTATAAAGGAGTGACCATCAAAAGTATTTGGTACTGGTTAAAAAATTAAAATGTTGATCAGTAGAACACTATGAACTGCAGAGTTAGAATCAATTGAACATAATGCAATAATGTTCAGTAAGTCCAAGGAAACAAAAATACTGCTTTGAAGGTTCACTACTTAGTCAAAGTTTCTGGGAATAATTGAATAGGAATTTAGAAGAAATTAAGCTTAGTTCAATATCTTACAACATGTTTCATAATAAGCTTCAAACAGATATATAAAATAGTTATGAAAAGTCAAGTCATAAGCAAGTTAGAGGAGAACAGAAAAAGAGATACCCTTCAAAACTATGGATAGAACAGTTCTTGATCAAACAAAAAATTGAGAAGATTCCCAAGACATTAAACAGTTTTGATCACATAAAGTTGAAAAAATTTGTAAAACTAAAATAGGAGAAATTAGGTGGCTCAGTGGGCAGAGCACTAGCCCTGTAGTCAGGAGGACCTGAGCTCAAATCCAGCCTGACACTTAATACTTACTAGCTGTGGGACCTTGGGCAAGCTGCTGAACTCCATTGTACCACATCAAACAAAAAAATAAAAAAATAAAAAGAGGCTAAAAGCAAAGCAATTGAAATGACTTCTGGTAAATGAGAAAATCAGCAGCAAATTTATTTGATAAAAGTCTGCTATTCAAAACCTATATGCAGTTGAGACAAATATATGAGTCAATCCTTAATATATATTATGAATGGTCAAAATATGTGAATGGAAAGTTCTCAAAAAAGAGGAAATCCAAGTTATCAACAATGATATGAAAAATTCACCAAATTCATCAGATTTTTTTTCCAATCTAGAATAATTTGCTGGAGATTTTTTCCCCTCCTCTTTGTTTTCCTATTTTAACTATTATCATGTGACCTGGCTCCCTGGGATATAAGAAGTCAAGGCAATGTAAAAACAAAAGATATTCAAAACAATCTGTTTTTAAGATGATCTAAATAAATAGAAAATAGAAAATCAAAACAAATCTAAGGTCCACTACACATCAATCAGATTATCAAGGATAACCAGAAAAAGTAATTGACAATCATTGATTGTGGGAAGACAGAAACAATAATACAATTGGCAGGCAGATATTCTGAATATCACTTTGGAAAAATCCCTAGGCTCTGAAAAACCTTTGATCCAATTATACAACAACCAAGTATATACACCCAAACAGCATAAAGAACTTGGTCAAAGATCTATATGTACAACAATATTTATAGGTGTGTTGTGTCATAGCAAAGATCTAGAAACACAAGGTGTGCTCATTAACTGAGGAATGGCTAAATAAATTATGATATATAGATTTAAGAAATACATGTAAGAAATGACAAAAGGAACAAATGCAGAGAAACCTGGAAAGAGTTGTATGAACTAATATAAAGTGAGTAAAATCAGAATAATAATTCATATGCTGATCACAAAAATGTAAATGATTACATATAACTGAAAAATTTAAGAATTCTAATCAATACAATAACTTATCTTACCACCAGAAGACTATGTCTCCCAACACTTGAAAGAGGTATAATAGATTATAAGCGCAGAACGACATGTTTTCATGTGTCAATGACCAATACAAATTTTCTTTGCTTTGCTATTTATTGGTCAAAAGGAACAGCAGTGAGGCAGTGATAGTTATAATAATTGCAACAATAAACCTAGAAAAAATTAATGAAACATTTAAGAAATATATAGGAGAAAAAGTAATTTCAAAAGGCAATACAGAAAATCAGGACAATTTTGGTATTACCACATTTTTAAAAGCTATATGAAATAGATTTGTGGTTTCATAGAAGTACTTCCTCTGGTCTTCATAAATGTAAATTTTGATGTATTCATGATTTTCTAGTTCATAAATTAAAAACCAATATCAATGCTATTTATTTAGTATATGCCAGAACCTTCTCAAAATGTCATAACACAATTTATTCTTAATAATTATATCAGGGCAAAGATTACTTCCATAATGAACCCAGAAAATCATTGCTAAATATTATGAAAAGCTAGGCAGAAAACTTAAGAACTTGGGGACAGACCTAATATTCTGCTGATTGAAAGCAGTGGCTTTGGAAGAGAAGTGAACAGTTGGCTAAAGAGATTGTGACTGAGATGGGATTAAAGATTTCTGTACAGACAATACACAAAAATTATGGGCTTTTGACCATGGATAGAATATGGCTAATAAGAGCTGATCAAAAACAATCTTTATTTCCTTGAAGTCTTAGGAAGTAAGTACTGAAAATACAGAGAAAAGAAGGAAACTGCCTTTGGCATATTTACTAAGCTACCATGCCAAAAGAACACTAAGGACACATAGAAAGAATAGTATTGGAACTCAGTAATTCACAAGAGACAAAATCCAAGAGAGGAACCATCAGTAAAAACCTATTGTCTTAGATGTCTATACACAAATGCGCACAAAGCAGAGTTTTAAAAGACAGCAGGTAGGAGAGAAGACTGAAATTCTAATGCAAGCACACATATTTGATTGCAAAGATTTTACAAAGGCTTAGTAGGATAAATTTCATGACTGGAATGTGAATATCTTATTCAAAAAATAACAAAATAGATGAACAAGAAATGGTAGAATAACACTGCATGGGAACAAATCTATATACCAAATGTTCCCATGGTAAAGAACATTTTGGTGAAAAATCAACAGTAAAAATATAGGCAAGTGCCTTACATGGAAGGAAAAAATAAGTAGGTCATTTGCAGAAACTAGATTTTTTAATTTAAAAGAACTTGGATGATGATGTGTGAAACATAATACATATCTTCAAGTGTTTTAAGAACTAACATTTATTTTTTACAATTTTTTTCTCTAATCTTGCTTCCCTCCCCCCACTCCCCACAGAAGGCAGCCTGTTAGTCTTTACATTGTTTCCATGGTATACATTGATCTAAGTTGAATGTGATGAGAGAGAAATCATATCCTTAAGGAAGAAAAATAAAGTATAAGAGATATAAGCAAAATTACATAATAAGGTAACAATTTTTAAAAAAATTAAAGGTCTTTGGTCTTTGTTCAAACTCCACAATTCTTTCTCTGGATACAGATGGTATTCTCTAACTCAGATACACCAAAATTGTGCCTGATTATTGCACTGATAGAATGAGCAAGTCCATTAAGGCTGATCATCACCCCAATCTTGCTGTTTAGGCGTACAATGTTCTTCTGGTTCTGCTCATCTCACTCAGCATCAGAAGAACTACCATTCATAAGAGGGCAAAGTCCAGAAAACAAAATTCGAAGTAATGAGGCAGAGTTTCAAAGAGGCAGATATAAGTTTGATAAAAGAGAAAAAAAACATCACATTAAAGGTCTCTCCAAAAGTAGAATGAACTATTTAGGAAAGACTGAAGGTTTTACAAATAAAGGTTGAATGACTACTAGTGAGGGGAGATTCAGTGATCTGTAAACCCCTTTAAGTAAAGACATTATTTTGGTTTCGGTTTTGTATCCCAGCACCTAGCAGAGCTCCTTCCACATAATAGTTATTTAATCAATGATTGTGGAACTGAATTTTTACTCGGGTATGGATTTAACATGACAGGCTCTGAGGTTTCTTTCAATTCTGAGATTCTAGAAAGGTAGCAACTTTCAGTAGAAAGAGCACAGGATTTGGAATCTAAGAATTTGGACCCCTAGACTGAGGGATCTGAGTCTCAGTTTACTTCTCTCTAAAATAAGAAAGATATTTATCTTAAGGAAAGGATAATTTTGTAGGACTTTGAGATATAGTAGAGGACAGAAAGGACAGGCATGCTATGGTCCATGGGATCATGAGGAGGACACTACTAAACAACTGAACAAAAACGTTTTGTATTTATTTCAGAGAAAGGATAGTAGGGAAGAATTTAGAATCTACTTCCTTATTCTTAGGTAAGTAAACCAAGCAAGAGGACTTAGTAAAGTGAAGTCTGTGGTTTCAAAAGATGCCCCACTGAAACAGCTCAGACAAAGAATAGCAACTCATACTAATGGTGCCCTAGAAATAATCGCTCACACTTATATTCTGTTTCAGTGTATGCAGAGCACTGTCCTCATAAGAACTCCATTGGGTGGATATTTTAAGATTTATTACCTCAAATTTACATATAAGGAAGCTAAATCTCAAAGAGATTAAATGATTTGCTCAGGGTCAGACAGTTAAAAAAGTATCAGAGGCAGAATTTGAACTCAGGTCTCAAGACCCCCAATCTAGCTCTCTATTCATTACATTACATTACATTACATTACAATGTTCTGTATCACAAGACATTATCATCTCATTTTACATCCAGACAAATTGATTGAATGAATCAGAGTTATGCCAAGTCCAAGGAATAGTGGAAATAAAATCAGATTATGCAATTTGTTCATATCCTATTTTATAGTGAGAAGCCATTGACATAAAGTGAGCCCAGAAATGATAGGATAGTTAGAAGTTATTATTTGCTCAGAAGACTACAAGTTTCCATAATGTGTTATATTGCACACTGAAGGATCCCTGCAAGGCCCAAATTATCTCTACAATTCTACAGATACTTCCTGTATTTCTGATTAAACAGGCACTCCTTTGATAAAATTTTCAAAATTATACTCAGACATGCCCAAACTACATGAAGGCAATCCCAAAATTTCATTAAAGCATTATTAAACATAATAAATCTGCCTCGAGTGCAAATTATCCTATAGACATATGTCATCATAATGTTAAAATAACTATTCTATTCTGAATAAATTCTTTTTTGGTACATTTTTTCCTGAAGATCAAAATAAAAAAAATCATACTTCTCAGCTACTTTTCCAAATATTGAGTTCATTTTTTCTTCCTATCCCATAATCTTGTATACATAAAGAAGAATGCTTATTGGCATTTCAATAAATCCTCTCTAGTGCCTAATAATGTACATAATTTGACAAACCAGCAATCTCATGAAAGTGGATACTCCCTCCAAATATAGAGAGTAACCCTGTACCTGCTTACCTATCCTAGGAGTATAGAATGATTTTAATTCTACCTTTGTTGATTTGGTGATTTTGTAGTAAACAGCTATCTTTATAAATTTTAATTGAATATTTCTTAAAATATCAGTGAATTTTCATTATCACTGTAATAGTGTTCTTTTGCAAGATTGCCTGTTTTTATTTAATGATCTTTTCTCTCCCTCTTATCCACATGATCTCTCTTCCTCTTACCTCAGTTACCCTTTTTAAACTACTCATGACTCAGTGGTAGGAAAGCAGCTGTAGTGACAGCTGGTGAGCAGTGAAGCAGGTGAGCATCAAAGGAAACAGAAGAGTCAGCAAAGAAGAGAAGTGAGTGGAAAGTTTTCCGTATGAATGTAGGCAATGTCTCCTTTACTAAAGCCATTCTTTAATGTCTCTTTGTAGTATACACGTGATTATAGGTCATCAAAGCCCATACCAGTGAGTGCAAAAACTGGCAGGTGATATCAAGCTGAAAAACTTCAAGACAGACCTGATGACAGACCTGTCTATCTTCTGAGAATCAACCTTAGCAATTTTGGAGAGAGTCATCAGAGGAAGATGAAATTTTCAGTCTCAAAAGCCTAGGAGACTATTTACTAAGCTAAAAAGAGGCTACATCCTGTATAGAATATCTACAATAGGTGGATAGTAATAATACAAAAGAAATCACAAATCCTTAAATTATTAGGTGATACAATGCATAGCAAGTCAAATATGGAGTGGGGAAGGTCCAAGGTCAAACCGACCTTACACATTTCCCAGCTATGTGACCCTGGACAAATCACTAAACCTCTTTTGGCCTCAGTTCCCTCATCTGTAAAATGAGGACAATAAAAGCACCCATCTCTGAGTTCTTGTGAAGATCAAATGGGATAATAATTGTAAAGTACCTAGCATAGAGTAACTGTTATGTAAACAACATTAGCTATTATTAGTTTTATGACCAATCTTTAATGGAAATCTTGAGAAATCACCCAGATTTTCAACCCTGATGTCACCTTTGACTCTTTCTTCTTCAACATCCATATCTAATGAGCTTCAAAAGCCTCACTTAATCCTTCTATCCCTACTAGCCTCTTTGTTGCTATTCATCTATACTCAGTACCTTTAATTCTTTCAAACTATGCTAAACCCTCTGCATCTGCCTTTTAATATTAGCATTCAACTGAAACTCTTCTCTCCAAGATTAACAATGATCTTTTAATTGCCAAATCTAATGACTTTTGCTTGATTCCCATCATTATTGATCATACTTCTGATGTCTGATGCTGTGGATAATCCTCGTCGCAACTCTGGGATTTTAATGACATAATGCAAATGATTTTTTTTACTATTATTAAGAAAAGTACCACCATCTTCCCAGTTACCCAAGCTAAACACATTGATGTTATTCTCAACTCCTTAGTCTCCCTCATCTGGGAGGGAGCAAATTTTCAATTTGTTACCAAAAAAATCATATTGCTACCTTCACAATATCTCTCATAAGCCTCTTCCTTCTAATCCCACAGTCATTTCCCCAGTTTATGTGTCCATCATCTCTTTCCTGGACTATTGCAATAGGTCTCCCTGCCTCCACATTTTGTTCCCATACCAGACTATCCTTAACTCAGATTTATTTAAAACACAAGTCTTTCTGTGTCATATCTCTTCTCAAATTCCCATGACTCCTTTATTACCTCCAAGATCACATAGAAAGGTTTTACAAATAAATCTCTTTTCAAAATGATCTCTTACTGCCTTTCTAATCTCATTATATTTTAATTTCCTCCACACACTACAATGCAGCTAGACTAACCAACTTACTGTAGTTTATACTCCACCTCTGTGACTTTTTACTAATTGCCCCTCCCTCCCTGGAATACTCTTCTTTTTCACCTTCATTTCTTACCATCCCTGGCTTGTTCAAGACCCAACTTAACTTAAATTTTACATTCTTCAGAAAGTGCTTTGTTGTTCAATGGCTACACAGCTGGTCCTGGAGTCAAGAAAATGAGTTCAGTCCTGTCTCAGAGACTCACTAGATGAGTGACCCTGGATAAATCACTTAATCTGGCTGCCTAGGTACTTCTAGGTTCTAGGAATTCATTCCCTCATTAACTCCTTTGATGAAAATAAGGATTCTAAGCACAGCTTAGGTGAAAACTCTTACCCCAAGTCTTTCCTTTAATGTTCTCTCTATTTCTGCAAATTATTTCGGACTTGTTTGTTACATCCCTTAGTAGAATGTGGATTCCTTGAAGAAAAGGCTTATTTCATTTTTTCCAACCCAAGTAGCTGGATTATTTATCTAGGACCAGGCAAAGAATATGCCTATAGGCCAAAGCAAATGACTCTAAGACTATCTAAGACAGTACATAAATCCTAAAAAATCACCAGAGGCAGAGAAGGCTTAAGTGACTTTTCCAACTTCACATAGCAAAATCAGTGACTATCCTTCCTAACTCCCAACTTAAAACCTTGTCCAAAATTCTAAGCTGCCTCTAGGCCTTACAAAAAAAGGAGACCCTGAGTAAATATTGCTCAATTTGAATTCAGGCCACCAAGTCCGCTAAAGTCCTATTTCTCAAAGTCTTGATCAAAAGTCACCTCCCCAGTGAAACCTTTCCTAACCACATCATCCTTGAAATTCTTGTATTATTTTGACCCACTCAGGTGTAGGATTATATTCCACCTTATCCTGTATCTACCTTATCTCCCAAACTAAACTAAATCTCCAAGAACAGGGATACTGTCAGCAATTATTGGTATCCCTCCACAGTGTCTAGGTAGGGCAGCTAGGTGGATCAGTAGATAGAGTAAAGGGCCTGGAATTAAGACCTGTATTCCAATCCAAGCTCAGACACTTCCTAGTTGTGTGACCTTGGACAGGGCATTTATCACTGTCTCAATTTCTTCATCTATATAGTGATCTGAGAAGGGCCTGGCAAACCACTCCAGGATCTTTGCCAAGAAAACTACAAATAGGTTCTGAAACAATTGAACACAACTTAAAAAAGACTGGACTAAATAGAGTAGCTGAGATCTACCTAGGACATATTAGCCAACCAATCAATGTTTGTCAAATTAGTGAATTTTATCACAGGCACAAATAACTATGAAATTATACAGATTACATGATTACCTAGTTGATGGTCCTCTGATTACTCAAAAAAGCAAACCATTTAAGTCTGGCTTGAGCCAGGTTTATGAACTAAATAATGTTAGTTAACTAATGAAAAAAATAACTAATTTAAGAAGCTACTTAGATTAGTCAAAACTTATATTTGATTAATCATATACTTGCTTACTACTCTCTATTCCCATCCTCCCCAAAAAATATCCTGTTGGTTTGGGGGGTTTTGCACCATAGTAGGTCTTCAGTGTAGTTTGCTTACTTAAAAAATGAAACCAGGCCAGATAATAACAACATACTTTTGGAACTGATTCTAAAATTGAAAATATAATATGTTTAACAAAGAAAGGTGATAGAAAATGGCAACATGACATGTTTCATAAAAACAGATTGTTAAAATGCAATTCAGATATAATGATGTTACATTTGGAGAATAGAGCTGAATCAAAAACAATGGACAAGAAAATAGCAATATGTGAAATCAAATTATTAGAGGATTAAATATTTTTCTAGAATTCATTTTTGCAAGTGTTCTGTAATCATTTTAGTAGCATTGGCATAGAGTGTGTAATGGTGTATACAAGAGGAGTAACAGTCTTGCTGCTTGTTGAAAGTTAGTACTTTCATTAATGACCAAAAAGGCAATGAATAGCAATTTTGTAAAAAGTTATATGTCATATATTTTAAACAACCCAAGTACTGCAAAAAGAAAACTTTGAAGAAAAAAAGGGGTGGGGGACAGTAGTCACCAGAGAGGATAAGAGACATACATTTGGTATTAATGCAAAGCACATACATTCAATGGGAAAAGGCATGAATGCTTTAAAAAGCAGTAATGCAAATGGCACAGAAATAAACTAGAAAGGAGTTTGGAATTCAATAGGGCAACAGAAAAAGCCAATAAAATGTCTGGGCTGCAGGAAAGGAGTCATCGAATTGCTAGTGTGTGTGATTATACCTGGCAAGTGCCTATAATCATTTCTGGCTACCTCATTACCAAAGAAGATTTAAACAAAAATGCAGGTGAGAAGCAAAAGGCAAAGAACAATCATAGAGATGCAGGGTTTCATGAGAGACTGAGAGTCTTAAATGAGAACATTTATAATTCCTATACTTATTTTGGTTAAGCATTAATTAAGAGAAGGCTAACCACCTGATGAGTCACTGAATGTGGTCCAAGTGTTAAGTCAAGAAATAATAATTGGTGTATATAAAAATATTATTAAGCCACTGTTCTGAGCTGACTCGTTATTAGGCTAATAAGGAACTGCTCACAAAATGAAATAGTGAGTACAGTTATCACTAAAGACACACAAGATGGAAAAGTACTAAATATTTGATGCCATCTATTTAGCTTAGGACTTTTACTTAAGACAGGTTTTAGGGCTTGACTTTTAAAGAAATGCTTCTTTTACTCACATTCTGTAGCCCTTCCTGGATACAAACATGTTAGGATTTCGGGGCCCATTTCCCCACAGCATCTGTAGTAGCCAGATTCCTTGGATTCAGGATCCAGGGACTACTCCTAATCCTTAAATTTCAAGACTTTTTCCCTAGGCTCTGGGCTCTTAAGATTTCTTCCCTAAATTTACTTTCACTTCCCTAAAGATCCCCTCTAGGATTTGAGATCTAGAATAAAATAAATGCTCCTACTGCTCTCACTCAGGACTAGAAGAATCGTTCTTGAGCTTCTGCTAGTTAGAATATAGAGAAGTACTGACAATTCAGGTGCAAATGTGTTTCTTGCTCCTTTGGTTTATCTCTTCCTAAGGCAGAACAACATAATTAATTGGTTAACCTTCTATAGCCCTTGCCCTTAAAGAGGCAGTATCTTACTACCCCATATATACAATTCTACACCAGAAATAAAAGTCACAACAACAATAACAAAGTATTCATCGTTTAGCATTATACCTGTTAAAGGCAGAGAATTCATAGTAGGGTTCGCAATGGAATCTCAATGGAATACAATTGGGATTGTATAATAACAATCCCTTATAAAACAGGTCAGCTAGGTGGAACAGTGGATAGGGCTTAGGGTCTTGAGTTCCTGAAGATGTGAATTTAAAATCAGCCTCAGATATGAGTCCCTGGACAAGTCACTTAACCCGATTTGCCTCAGTTTCCTCATCTGTGAAATGTGCTGGAGAAGGAAATGGCAAACCACCCTAACATCTTTGCCAGTAAAACCCCAAATGGGATCATGAAAAGTCAGATACAATTGAGCAAAACATGACCATTAAGATGTTTAGTTTTGAAACTGTACTATAGTCACAAGAACTCTAGATAGGAAATTAAAAGACATGGCCTAAATCTTAGCTGTACTATTTATTTAGTTGCTGTAGGACCTTGAACAAGTCACTTATCCTGGATTTGTTTTGACTCATTTCACTGGTTTAAACTCCCAGAATAAAATACTTCTCCCAGTTTAAACTCTTCATCTCTAATCTCATCATCAGGTTGTTAACAAGACTGAACTGACATCATTCTCTCAGCCTCCTCTCAGTTCTAATTGAGGAATGGAAGGTGGAAGTCAGGACAGTGGCTTTAATAATATTCTTAAATATATTCCAGTTATTATTTCTTGACTTCCCACCTGGCCCACACTCAATGACTCACCAGGTAGTTCTCCTGCTCTTATGCTTTCTTTTATAGATGGAGAAACTGGATTTTTTTTTTTTGGCTCACTTGATTCTACTTCTTCTGTTCTGCCAATTCCACAGAAGGAAATGTTCTATACCAAGTACCCCAGTGACTCTACCCCCATCTTTTCTGTTTGCTTTTGTATGTGATCTTTTTCTGTTTAGCTCTTGAGCTACTTGAAAGCAGAGGTTTTCTTATCGTCATCATCAACATCAGCCTTGTCATTTATCATTCCATTATCATTCTGTTGCTGATTTCAACCCCAGCACTTAACACATAGTAGTTACTTAATACATGTTTTTTGGATTGAATTAGACTTGACCTCTATGGGTTTCAATTTCTGCTTCAGTAAAATGAAGCTGATCTCTAAAATCCCTTTCACCTCTAGTTCCTATGCTCTTAAACATAAACATAGTTCCAAGATTTCTCCCTTTATATGAAACATTGATGGCTATTCCCTTTTATCTTTTTTCTATTTCCCCTTTCTATGTTTTCTGACCTACCAGTTTCTATTTCTTAATTCCAGTGAAATCATGGATATGGTAAAAGAAAAAACTGTTAGTTTCAGTTTTCCATGTTTCAAAGTAATTTTATTAAAATACAAATGTATATAAAATATATATTATATATAATTTATATTTATATAATCAAAAAACATAGAATATTCTGTTTAAAGATTTTTAAAGCTAAAATCTGTGGAAAGGAATGTGGTCTTTTCAATAAAGGGCAGTCATTATTGGAGGCCAAACTCTAAAAGCTTCCATTGAATTATAGGGCTATTTAATTTAATCAACAAATTTAAACACTGTCTACAAATGAGTAACAATAATAAAGGTTCTAGTTTCAAAGAAAAATCATTTCATCAATATTTTAATATTCTATTAGATCTCTGTTCTCATCTTTGTTATCACTTCCATTTCCAGTCATCTAAATCTTCTGAGCAATCTTTATGCTTAAACAACTATATATACTCCATAGGGTTCATCCCAATATACTTGAGGCATCCTTTTAGACTTTTTAATATTTTGTGAATAACAGTGTAGCACTCTATCAAACCATTATTTCTTGCTTTCCTACATGACCTCTCTACTCCTATCTCCATACACCTCCCTGATGATGTATTTTATTCTACTTCTTGCCCATAAATCATTGGTAGTAACATGCTGTAGCCTACTTACATTTAGTCTGAATGTATTCATTGCCCTTTGCCTCATCCACCTGGTACCCTGGGGTTATAGAACTACATGTCTGTAATTATTTATATTCCTGTGTTAAATGTCTGTGTTAAAGAATGGTGGTAGTAGTTGATGGTGATAGTGTTAACAGCTTAGGATCATTATAGATGCTATACAACTTCAAAACTGTAATCCAATCAGCTATCATTCTATTGAATTTCAAATTCAGTATTAGAGTTTTTTAATGACCAACGAGGAGATAAAAAGATGGATTAAGAAACAGTGCCTGTTTGGGTTTACAGCATTGGTTACTTTTTTGCCTTCTCTTTTATAGACTTCAGGCAGTACTGAAAAACCTTCAGTACAGAAATATAAATAGGTGTTCAGAATAAAATATAAACTTCAAACTCTGGCATTTGAGGATCTTCACAATCTAATTCCAACCTACCTTGCCAGTTTTATTTTATATTATTCTCTTCTAGAGATCACTCAACATTCCAACCAAATGGGACAACTGAGTATATGTATCCATCTCTATCTGCCTAAGGTCCTCCATTCCTTCAAGGTCCAAAATGAAATGTTGTCTCCTTTACAAGTTCTTCTTTGTCCTCCTCCAGGTAAAAATGATCTCACTTTAAATTTCTCATAGTACCTCTCCTTTTATAATAATCTTATTTCCTAGTCTCTAACACTGTCACACAGAAAAAATGCTTAATAAATATTGACTGAATTTAATTAAATCAATTTAACATAGATGACCTAAGCTCAGAAAGGATTATTAATAGAAGATTGACCATTAAGTAGTGATCTTTTTGACCCACAGCAACTCATACCTGCCTCCTATAAAACTTCGAGTTGGAATGAGAGTAAGACATCAGCTTGCTCCCTAAGTGGGATTTCAATAGAAAGAGAAACAATGTACTTGACTGAAAGATGTGCAGTTTTAGGGACTTTTAATCCTAAGGATACCTAAGATTTGAAATATATTTTTAGGGGGACAGAGCACATTGTAGGAAAATGGTGCATCATTGCATTCTTATATCACAATCATTCAAATTATTGTATAGCGAGGGCTAAGAGAAGGAACTTCAAATTGCCTCAGTTGAAGGAGTACCATAGTTTTTAAAATTCTCCCAATCCCAGAACAATCATCAGGATGATAATTATGATGACTACTTTAGATGTACATAATTTTTGGTCATTTAATAGAAGCTTTTCTGATATTTCAAAATAACAGGATTTCAGACTGGGAAAAAAGTTCAGAGACTCAAAGTAAATGAAGATTCCCCCTTGCAATATCTCCAACAAGTGGTCTTCTTTCATTACCTCAAGGTCTCCTGTGAAAAGGAAACCTAAAATAGCCCAATCCACCTTTTTTTTAAAGGATTTTGCAAAGCAATGGGGCTAAGTGGCTTGCCTAAGGCCACACAGCTAGGTAATTATTAAGTGTCTGAGGTCGGATTTGAACTCAGGTACTCCTTACTCCAGAGCTGGTGCTCTATCCACTGTGCCACCTAGCTGCCCCTCCAATCCACTTTTAGATAAATTTTAATTACTAATAAAATAAAATTCCTTCCATTGACTCTAAATTTGCTCATCTGTACCTTCCACCCATTGTTTTCGTTCTGCTTTCTCTCTTCTATTTAATAGCCCTTTAAGTACTTGAAGACAGCAATAATGCCTTCCTATGTCTTCTCTTCTCCAGGTGATTCTCATATGGGCATATTTCTGAAGTATTTTCATCATCCTGAAACATCTGGATATTCTCCAGATTGTCATTATCCCTCTTAATATGTGGTACCAGAAACCGAACTTAATAGTTCACATGGAATCAAAGAAGAAGTAGTATTATATTGTTCATTGTCAACACTACATTTAATGAAGCCTAAAATCATAACAGTTATTTTATTTGCTATATCATGCTATTGCCTCATATGTAGTACTTTACATTTGCCACTATTAAATTTCACCTTATTGGTATGGTCCATTGTTCTAGAAATGGTAGAGATCTTATTTTATTCCTTTAATTCAATTATATGATATGTTAATTATCTCTCTCAGCTTTGAATCATATATAAATCTGTATACGATATATACCACCACTAATGTCATTCACAAAACTTATAGTCAGCACAAACCAAGAACAGACTACCAAAGCATTCTCTTAATACTGACATTAAAACATTAAAAATTACTGACTAGGGGCAGCTATTCTTACAGGACCAGGACTTCTAAATGGTTGTACTCATCTTTCATTACCTAATTTTGCTTCTATCGTTAATATTGTCTGATTTTTTTGTTGATAACTCCCTCCTTTCTCACTAAATTATTCTGGTTTGAACATTCATAACTTCGTTCTCTATCAATTCACATGCCTCTTGAATTGAATTAACATCTGTTTGAACTTGGTGAAATCTGCTTTCCCCAAATCTACTACCTCATTTGACCCTCACATCAAACTTGTAAAAAAGGCAAGTTAAATATTATTCTCATTCTTCAGGTCAAGAATTAAAACCCACACTGTTCAATTGATTAACTGAATATCAGATAACTTGTAAAAAGTTGGGCTGATTTCTACAACTCCTTGAAAGTAAGAGATATGTCTTATATATCTTTTTATCACCCTTGTTGTTAAGTACAATGCTTTTTATCTAGTAGTCATTTTGTAAATATTTGTTAAATTCAAGTATGTTACAGAAGAAATAGACTTTTCTGGACTGACTTGGAAATACAAATACTATTTATAACCCAGATTCTATGGTGGGGTGGGGGGTGGGAGGGAACTGTTTTCTAATTTCCAAACTACTAGCTTTCAAAGATACTCATGATTTGGGAATTCCCTTAGTGATTTAGGAAATTTAAGTTAGAGACTTAGGGAAAACTCCTACCAGGTGAGTTCTCCAAAAAAATACTTCAGTTCTAAGAACTGAACATAATAGTCAACATATGGTCTGATTTGTTCAGAATACAATGGGACTGTTACTTGTGTAATTCTGGGGTTTATGTCTCTTTTTTATATTAATAGCTTTTTTCTATTTATATATAAAGATAGCTTTTAACATTCATTTTTGTAAAATTTTCTCTCTCCCTACCTGCCCTTCCACTTCCCCAAAATAGCAAATAATTTGATATATATTACATATTAAACATATTTCTATATTAGCCCTGTTAGGAAATGACAAAGAGGTGAGTCTGTCATAGTTGAACATCACACAATGCTGCTGTTACTGTGTACAAAGTTCTCCTGGTTCTGCTCAGTTCCCTCAGTTTCAGTTCATGTAGCTTTTCCAGGTTTTTCTGAAATCTACATGTTCATCATTTCTTATAGATCAATAGATCCATAGCATTCATAAACTATAATTTGTTCAGCCATTCCCCAATTTCCTATCCTTTGCCAGCACAAAAAAAATGCTACTATAAATAATTTTGAACATGTGAGTTCTTTTTACATTTTTATGATCTCTTTGGGATATAGCACTATGTCCCTTTTAATGAAATCTAACATTGAATTTTCATTTCTGTTTGTGGTTTTGTTTTCAATGTCATATCACACTGTTGAAATATTTTAAGGGTTATAGTTCAGATTTTTTCCAGACAAATGGCTATCAAGTCACTCTTCCCCATCTTACACTTAACAATTTGATTTTACTATGTAAAATATATATTTGTACTGATCCCTATTATATTTTATCTCATTAAATTGGATCCAATATTCTAGTCTGTCAAAATCTTTTCAAAAACTTCTAGTGTCCTCCAGTGCATTTGCTATTCCTTCAAGATGAATGCCATCTGAAACTTTTACCATCTATAGTTTTATCCCAATTATTAATAAAAATATTAAATAGCATAGAATCTCTGAGAGAAGCTATTGAAGTCCTTTCCAACTTGCCATAAAAGCTTTCATGAGTTAATGGTTCCAAATCTATCAACATTTCCCATACTCCACCCATCTTTTTTTAACTACTGGGTACCAGAGAATATAAGAATCCTTTTGCCCAAAACCCCAGCCTCCTTCCTATCCAAATCCAACCAGGATCTCCCCTGTCTAGTGGCTATGGGGCATATGCTCATCATGTTCTTGGCTATAGGCCAGTCATGGCTATTCATCTGACAAACTGCAATATCCTAAGAATCACTTGGCCTTGCCACTAACCCTGAAAATAAATGTTCCTATATGTGTTCCTTGGAGAAGGCTGAGAAGAAAAAAATTAGTTGTCTGTTTTCCAAAGACTCTGCTTCCTTGACCAAGTCACATTGTCATTTCTAAACACTAGGCTTTATCATAACTTTGAAAACTAGAAATTGTCAATATAAACCTTTTACATCAAAGGAAATTAATCATTTTAATAAACCTCTATAGTATATACCCAGACTTCTAGAGTTTAAGGAAGGGAAAATATATGATACTACACAAAGGAATTTAGAAGTGTTCTTTCTGGAGTATTCTTTCTGGAGAATTTAACCAGGATGAAGATGAATAATAATAAGGAACATTTAAGTATCTTGGGGACAAAGGAAAAAATAATTGGCTTTTTATCTTCTTAAAATTTTCTCTGTTGGAATTCTCCTTTCAAATGACTGACTATGGGACCAATGTGAACCTCTTCAAAGAGATGTAAGGCTGAAATGATGAATCAAAGAACCAACTGGATATGTTGTCAGTTTTCTATACCTTATAAGTTTGGAAAATAGAGGAGCAATATCACAGAACCAGTCACTCCAGCATTTACTTAGAAATCTAAAAGCAAAATGAGACTTGTGGTTCATAACAATTTAACCTTGTATTACAGAGAATGAACTCAGGAGGCAACAATCCAACGGCTTAAAATATGTGCTTCTTAATTCATATAACACAATATTTAATTCCTTTCTTGGAACTTTCATAAGCTTCAGAGAACTAAATTTGCTATAGTAAAGAATATAAGCAACTCTTTAGAAAAATACTAAAGGGACCAACATGACCATATCAGTGCAGAGGACACATAAGCTCTCCAGGAAAAATTGTAATCTAAATATCTTAGGTGAAAACCTTAGATTGGATTTAATCATCCAATAATAACCTACTATGTACAACATACTGTACTTGATTCTAAGGTAGATACAAGTGTTTAAATAAGGTTTGGTTCCTGCTTTCATGAAGGTTATGGTCCAGTATGGAGATAAAAGAAAACCAAATATATTCACAATATAGTCTATACCATTACATGATAAAAAAAATCTTTAGGAAGGTGAAAAACAAATTGCCATGTGAGGGCACAGTGAGAAGATTATGATAGAAGGTCTCCTAGAGTAGATGACTTTTGAGTTAATTGGAATAGAAATTGAACAGAAAAAGAAAAGTAAAAGAAAAGCATTCTAGATCTGAGGAAAATGATGAGAGGCATAAAAATGGGAATCTGTAGAATTCTTCAGGAAATGAGAAGTAGCCAACTTGATTAATATGTAGAAAATGTAAGGTGAAAAATATGTAATAAGACTTGAAAGATGAATTATCACTAGATTATGATCAGCCTTGAAAGCCAGGCTAAAGATTCTGTACTTCTTAATAGGGTGTCACTGACATCTAATTCCAATAACTGTTTGAAAGTGTCTATGGCCAAAAAATTTTTCATCCCTTCCTTGGCCAACCTAATGATAAATCTCTCCATATTTAGTTATAAGAGGCATCAATCCATCATCAAACTTGTAGTCAAAAGTTTTTATAGATTAGCAATGCATGCTGAAATTTACACTCCATTGATTTAGACTTTAAGAACCCACTGTCACTGTCATGCCACTGAGGCCTGAGACTCTAGAAAAGGTTTGAAATCAAAGTCAAAGTTTTAGAGCTAAAAGTTTCTTTAAAGGTTGTCTAGTCCAGTTTTCTAGTTCACATTTGAGGAAAATGAGATTCAGAAATTTCTATATCCTTATTCTAACATTCATAATAATATAATATCATTGTATTATATATTATGTACTAGTATACATACAATATTTCATAGAAGATATCTTAACTGCTAAATACAATGACTTTTTTGAGTCATCCTTTTTGTTTCCATCTGTTTATCAGATATTTCCATCTGAAAGTTCCATCAACATCTCAAAATCATTATGTCTAAAAACAACTCATTATCTTTTCCCTTAAATCTGTTCCTCCTAACCTCATTTTTGTCAAGGCACTACATCATATTGTATATTTTAATAATTACATTATTAGAAATAATATGATAGCTGGAATTTATATAGCTCTTTGTCTCAGAAATGATTTTATAAATGAAATTTTATTTAATCTTCACAACTGCTAATTAGGTGTCATTATTATTATCTCTGTATTGCAATGGAGAAAATAAAGGCCTAATTTAAGTAACTTGCCCTGGATTGCTTTGCTAATAAGCATTTAAGGCTTATCAAACCCAGTTCTTGATTCCATGACTCATCCTTCATTCATCAAGTCAAAATTTATGTCATAGTATAATAATAATAATTATAATAGCTAATATTTATATAGTTCTTACTATGTACCACACACTGTGCTAAGCACTTTATAATTATTATCTCTTTGGGTTCTCACAACAACCTTAGGAAGTAGGTACTATTGTTATCCTCATTTTACAGATGAGGAAACTGAGGTCAACAGTTGAGTGATTGAGGTCAAATTTGAACTCAGGTCTTCCTGACTCCAGATCCATCACTTTACTTCATGACCTACTTCCCTGATATAACCAGCCTTCAAGTCAGAAGACCTAGGTCCAAATTCAATCTCTGAACATAATGATTATGTAACAATAGGAAAAATATTTAATCTCTCCAAGTTCAAGGGACATTGACAATATGTGTTATAGAAAATTAGTTGATGTACATTAAAGGAAAAAGTTTCCACACTGGGAGTTTCCCTACACTGATAAAATCACCAATGCAGACTATTTATCCACCTACCAAATCTGATTTTTAATTATTATATACTAATGAAGTATTTTCTTATGCCTAATCCAAATTTTTCTTGTTGCCATTTAATACCCAATCTTACTTCATATTTTGTCCTAATAAAAGAAAAACTATGAAAGCTTATACTAGGTAATATTAATATTTGGGGGGAATATCTTTTACCTGATTATTTGGTTTCTAGTAGTTCTTGGGAAGAGCCTAAATGCTTAAGATATACTTTATTCTTGGTGCTAGGGAAAAAAAGTTAATTTTTAAGCAATATTATAGTATAAATATAATATATTATTTTAATATATCATGTAATTTGAACCATTGCAAACTGATATTAAAAAATCCAGTGCAGGAATGTTCTCTGGGTAATATAAAATTTGCCTTTTTCTTGTTTCTCTAGTGTTTTGTGCAGTACTTCACACAAGATAGGTGCTTAATAGATGCTTCTGTCACTAGAATCATGAATATATAGTCACAAAACACATAGGAAAAACCTCAGGTATAGAACTATAGATAATCTCCCTTTTTTCAGTTATTATCAATAAAAAATTATTGTCATTGATCCATGTGCAATATATATTTATCTTCCCAACAAATCTATGAAGTACTACAAATGCTATTTTGAGGGAAATTAGGGCTGAGAGACAATGACATACCTAGAAGTTCAGAACTGGTAAGAATGAGAGGGAAGATATGAACCCAGGTCACACTTCACTGCAACTCTAGTGCTAGCAAGTATTCTACTAATATCACAGTTCTACCTAACAACTCTTTGAGAGAAAGTCATACATTAACCTTTGGAATTTTAGAATTAGTTTATGTCCTTTCTCTGGGTCTCATTCTATGATATGAAAAATAAAAGTCACATAATCACAGATAACAGAGAAGGAACCAAAATCAAAGGTAACTTATTTTTACCAATCCCTGAACAAAAGGCCAAGTAGTAAAATGGAAAGTACACTAGCAGCAGAAAAAAAAAATCTTCCTCACACAAATTAGGCTGGTTTTCCCCTTGAATGAAAAAAAAAACCATCATCATGACTTAACAGGTTCCAAGGACTAATATTTTAATCATTGACATAGCTTTGTGGCTCCCTATCTATCTGGCTACCTATGTGGCTACTGGAGCACAAGGAGTTGGGGACTCCTTAGGCTTAATATGAGCTACTGGGTACCCCATTGTGGAAGAAAGGTCAACGCCATACACTGCATCCCAAGCCATCGCCAGTTGTTCAGACTTGTGTCTTGTCACTGGAACTCAGTGACTGAAGGGAAAAGTTCTGTTGACTTTAAGTAGCCCTCCCTCACTTAAATCCAATTCATCTCATGATGTCATTTGAGAACAAAGGATGAGTAATAACAACACCAACCTTGTGGCAAATTCATCCAGTTGAATTAATGCTGTATCTTTATTGAATATTCTTCCCATTAAGCAATCTTTTTTTGCTACATGTAAATGATCTTTCTATGTCTCATTCCATTTCGATTCCAAGTATGAACCCATGTTAAATCTTGTCTAGAATAGCACTGGATTTGAAGTCAGAAGACCTAGGTTTAAGGCTGAGGTCCACAAATTAGTAAAACATGTCTTTGAATGATTCATTTTCTTCCCCTCTTTGAGCCTTTGTTTCCTCATCTGTAATATGATGGGGTCAGACTAGTTGATCTATATAGTCCCTTACAAGTGTAAATCCTATGATTATTGCTTCAGTATCACTTCCAATAATAAATTCTCATCCAACTTCCACTGAAATATATTTCTACGGTAACAGGGAACTCACTATTTGTTTATCAAGGAATACCATTTTATTTTTAAATTGCTCTAATTGGTAATGATGATTTTTCTTGTAATGAGACAAACTTTCTCTCTTTAACTTATACTCATTGCTCCTAGATATGATCTCTGGATTAAGTAAAATAAGTCTAAAAGCTTTTTTTCACACAATAATTCTTCAAATACTTGAAGAGAACCATCATGCCTTTTCCAAATCTTATCATCTCAAGATTAAACGTTCTCCTCAGTTCCTTCAACTAGTTACCATATATGGCGTACTCTTCAGTCTCCTCATAACTCTGGTTGCCCTTCTCTAGCTAAAATCCAATTTGTTGATGAATTCCCTCCATAAAATATAATAATAATCAGAACCAGAAGAACATTGTACACCCTAACAGCAACATAGGGTAATGATCAACTTTAATGGACTTGCTCATCATTCCATCAGTGCGATAATCAGGCACGATTTGGCGGTATCTGCAATGGAAAATACCATATGTGTCCAGAGAAAAAATTGTTTGAAAAAAATACCAAAGACTATTACCTTTAATTTTTTTTTAAAAAAAAGTTAGCTTATTATGTAATTTTGCTATCTCTCATACTTTATGTTTTTTTGTTAAGGATATGAGTTCTCTCTCATCACATTCAACTTAGATCAATGTATACCATGGAAACATTGTAAAGACTACCAGATTGCCTTCTGTGGGAGTTTGAGGAGGGAAGCAAGATGGGGAATTGTAAAATTCAAATTAAATAAATAGATTTTTAAAAAACAAAATAAAATATAACAATAAAATATGACAATTTAATATTATATATAAATATATATATTAACTAGAATTATATGGCATTGTGCTAAGGGTTTTATAAATATTATTTCATATGATCCCTGTTGATCACATTTTTATTGTTGAAGAAATGGAAGCAAAAATTAAGCTTGCTTAACCTTAAGTTTGACTTGCCCAGGGTCACACAGTTAATAAATGTTTGAGGCTAGATTTTAATTCAGGAGTTCCCAACTCCAGACCTAGCCATTAAATTACTGTGCCACATAGCTGTCTCTTGTTCTGACCAATACCTAAAAAACAAGAGATGAACACTTATCTCACAGGTTCTTATAAAAATCAAATTAGATGACATATGCAAAATTCTTAAAGCACCATATAAATGTCAGAATGTCAGCTATTTTTATTATTTTTGTTATCACTTTAATTTTCTTAATATAGACTAATATCATCTTAACTTTAGGGGCTACTTTTTCATACTATGGATTCATACTATACTTACAGTTCATATGACTGTATAACCACATGATAGGGCTGCTAGGTGGTACAAAGGATACAGCACTGGCCCTGGAGTCAGAAGGACCTGAGATCAAATTTTGACTCAGACACTTGTGGCCTTGGGCAAGTCACTTAACCCTGATTGCCTTGCATCTCCAGTTGTCCTGATTCATATCTGGTCATTGAACCCAGATGGCTTTGGAGGAAAAAGAGAAACTAGTGACTTTGCACAGCATCTCCTCACTCAAATCCAATTCACTTGCTTGTCATGGCATCAAATTCATGTCGTGAGAATGAGACAAACATCATTATCATAACCACATGTCACCTGCATCCTTACATTTGTGTGTTTTATTTAAACTAAATGAAATTTCATATTGTTTGATTCTGCATATTGTTCTAGTCTACAGACCTCTTGAATCCTGACTCAGTCATACTGCATATTAGCCAAGTCCTCAATCTCATATCAAGAGTAAATATAACAAACATTCCTTATATTGACAATTATAACTCTTTTCCCCTTAAATATCCTTTGGAGCTCCTTAAAATTCAACAGAGATTCTAATGCATTGCTGAAGTTTGAATAGTGACCCTGGATTCACATTAATCCAAAAACACATTCATGAAATAGACAGTCCCAAGACTCCAGGAACAAACTCAATATTTTTGTTGGTTTTAAAATCAGAAATTTAATCTTAAGGGTATTGTGTGGTTTCCACCCAACAGTGCCCACAAATTTTGAGTACTTCGGTAAGGAGAGGCCCAATGAAAGTTATAGGCTCTATGATACACTGTTCTATCATGGTCAGGCACCTAATCATCCTCCCAAACGTGATTTTCTAATTCCATCTCTTTCTCATGTGCCTAGAGGCTCATTCAATTCAATGCAACTCAATTCAACAAACATTTATTAGGCAATTACTTATGTGTTCTTATCCTCCTATCCCTCAAGGCTTAGTTTAAGTCATAGCTCCTCCATAATTTATTGAAATGCTTCTACCCATAATGAACTCTTTCTTGAATTTCTGCTGCACCTATAAGTCATTTAGCACTTGATCATATTGTCCTCACAGATGTTGATTCTGTATTCCCTAGTTAGACTATAAAACTCATGAGGGACAGGGATTACTATCCTACCAAAGAAATATAGCTTCCTAAAATCAAAAAAAAGATAGAAAATCTTTAGAAACCATCTACCTAAAGCATGAATCCCTGAGAAGTGGTCACCTAGCATCTTTTCAAAGTCCCCCAGTGAGTGAAGAGGTGCCAAGCAAGCTTTTTCTACTATTGGCCAAAAATTTGACTTCCTATACCTTTCACCTATTAGTCCTGGTTGTTCCCTAGCTAGAAAAACAGGATAAATTTATTCCATCTGAGTTATAACAAAAACTCCAAATCTTAAAAAAAAAACTTTCCAGTTATTTCCATCTAAACTTATACATTCTCCAGATATAGACCAGAATCTCTTTATCTTCTTCACTCCTATCCCACCCCCCCATAGAATATTACATGACACATAGTAAGTATTAAATATTCTTTCCTTTTTGTTTAGGTTTTGTTTTGCAAGGCAAATGGGGTTAAGTGGCTTGCCCAAGGCCACATAGCTAGGTAATTATTAAGTGTCTGAGACCAAATTTGAACCCAGGTACTCCTGACTCCAAGGCCAGTGTTTTATCCACTGTGCCACCTAGCCGCCCCTAAATATTCTTTCAATTAGTTATTTGCAATATGGTAGTATATTGGGATAGAAAAGTACAATCTAGAAAAGTAGTTTATAGCAATTATGTTCCCAAGAGAGTGGTAAGGGGACAGAAGTTGTAGCTTTGACTCAGAAAGACAACAGAAACCCACTCTTCAACTGAGCTAAGAGCTCAACCAATTTGACTAGAATCTTGGCAGATGTCTTGAGCACAGAAAGAAGGCAATGTGAAACTGACACTGAACCCTAGGAACAGGTAGGACTCAAATCCCAACTTTGTCACTTATTATTTATGTAATCCTTGGAAATGGATTTTACCTCCCTGAATCTCATTTTTCCTATCTGTAAAAAGATAGCCTTCATGTTTTCTATTTCACTAGATTGCTGTGGGGAATCAAATGACATAAATTATGTAAAATTACTTTGAAAACTGGAAAACACTATCAAACTATAAGGGACTAGAAAGGAATTCCTCTGTGAAAACTATGCTGCCTCCCAATTCGAAAACCATAGTCCAACACTGCTGTCCACAGAGGTTTCTAACCTATAGTGCGACATGATTCTCTTGAACACAAAGTTGTGACATGGAAATGAAAGTTTCTGACATTTAAAAAATGTTCATTTACAAAAGTCACTTTTTGTTTCCCATTTCTTTATATTACTCCCTAGCTGTCTACCTACCTAGTCTATTACTGACCCCAGTTTTGGTCATTGCTGCTTTTCCAACAAAGTCAGCCAATAAATTGCACCACTCTTCTAGAAAATAAATCCATTGATATTCATCAATGTTCTTCATAGAAACCACTGAGTTTACCCAGGGGGACCAAGGTATTTATCATAATACAATTCTGAACTAAAGGACAGTATGTCTTCTGTACACATTCCTAGAGGGCAAGAAAAACACACATTGCAGTAAAAAATAGATGTTTTTGCAAAGAACAGAAAAAGTAGCAAAGAATCCTCACTCCTTCCTGAAAATATAAGTATTTGATAGTTTAAAAATCTGAGAAAAAAATGAAGGTGAATTTAGTAAAGTTTAATCTAAAAAAACTGGTGATTTTTATGAATTGGAGACTTCTTGCTATATAATTATAAATCTTTGTGGCTTTACCCATGTCTGAAATTTCATTGAAAGCTATTTTAAAAATCACAAGAAAGATATATTTGGAAGCTTTTAATGAATAGCGTTGGTTTTCAAGATGGTAGAATTTGAACTAATTTCTACCACTGGAAGTTTTTAAATATCTTCACACTCTTTAAATATTAGAGCAAATTCGATTTTTTTGAAATGTATTGTGGAAGAACCTAAAAACCAGTGCTATTCCATGTATCCAAACCATACAGTCACACATTAAATAACTCTGCTCATTTCAGGCATCAGATCCTAATCCACTTATGAAAGATCGATATCATGTACCTAACTAGTATTAGTATGTTGAGAAAAGAGGCTTGTGTACCCACTCTTCTCTGTTTGTCTAATAAATGAGCAAATGAATGAATGAATGAGAAAACTAAAATGGTCTAATTTTAAGGTTTTTCCCCCAGGGCAGCTAGGTGGTACAAAGGATAGAATACTATCTCTGGATCTAGGAGGACCTGAGTTCAAATTTAACCTCAGACACTTGATAGCTACTAGCTGTGTGACCTTGGGCAAGTCACTTAACCTAACCCCATTGCCTTGCAAAAAAAAAAAACAAGAAAAGTTTTCTTCCTAGGAATTTACCATATTGAGATAATATAGCATGCATATGTAGAGCACACACACACACTAAACCTTAATTGATCTCAGTGTGAATAACATCTACCTGTGAACAGCCAAATGAAACAATCTAAACCCAAAGTGACTGAGGCTGGATCCAAATTTAGGAAGAGATCTTCCTGATTTTAAGTCCAGTATTCTATCCACTGAACCACCTAGTTGCCCTGGAGGTCTAGAAGAGGGAGTAATGAATTCCTCCCAAAACCTCCCTTTTTAAAAGGCTCAAGAATTAATCATGACTTCCCTTCAGCTGATCTGCTTGGTTTCAACTCCACAAACATTCACTTATGCCAGATGCCCTCTGACATACCACTCCTATTTTTTTGACTTCTTCTATGTGTTGTCTTCCCCAATTAGATTGTAAACTCCTTGATGTCAGATTGCCTATTTGTATCCCCAGAGTTAATTGAAGTGTCTGACTCATAGCAGATCCTTAATATTTATTAACTGTGACTTAACTTAAAAAAACTATTTTGATATTTAGGATATTTGTGAATTTGTGAATGTAATCCCAATTTTCTTGCAAGCTACAATCTATTCTGAATTTAGTAAATACTCTGCAGATACTTGTTTAATTAAGTGTTGGAATTTTAAGGAGTAAGAGAGGAAATTTAAAGACAAAGAAGCCTACCCTTAGGTGTAATTTATTATACCACATAAGCCAACCTCTAATTCATCTATAAATGAAGTTGGTGCTGGTCTATTCTTTTAAATTTAATTTAAGGGCGGCTAGGTGGCACGGTGGATAGAGCACCAACCCTGGAGTCAGGAGTACCTGAGTTCAAATCCAGTCTCAGACACTTAATAATTACCTAGCTGTGTGCCCTTGGGCAAGCCACTTAACCCCATTGCCTTGCAAAAAAAAAAAACCTAAAAAAAATTTAATTTAAATATAGTCCCATACACAAATGGAACTGGTGGGGCAGAAGGACCTGAGTTCAAACTGGACCTTAGAATTAACTGTGGCCTTGGGCAAGTCACTAAATCTTGACTACCTTGTATCCAGGACTATCTCCAGTCATCCAGATTGATTTCTGGCTACTGAACTGAGATGGCTTTGGAGGAGAAAGTGAGGCTTGTGCTTTAGCACAGCACCCCTCACTCAAATCCAGTTCACTTGTTTGTCATGGCATTACCTCCCTGACAACTTTTGAGAACAAAGGACAAACATCATCATTAATGGGATATCAATGATCTCAAGATTACCTCCTATAAGAAAGATTATAACTCATTCATATCTGTATACAGGTATGATTCTTATCCTTACCCTCAAATTAAACTGATTCAAGAGTTCAATTCAATGTGTTAGATATCTTCTTCATGTTGTCTTGATAATATGAGAATACCAATAATTGCTATTCCAATAGTACATGTACATATGGTACATATCCTTCAGTTAACTCTTTTAATTTTACTGTGCAACCCATCCATCTTTTTTTTGATCAGACATCTCTTTAATGATATCTTTTGTACCACTTCTGTATAATCCTCTGTTCATATTCTATTGAAACCTGATCACACCCACCATTCTCCTCTCCCATGCTTTTTGAGAGGTACTAAACATCAGTTCTCTGGTGATTGCAGGGTTCTGTGACTCACAGAATCCCAGGAAGATAATTGGTACTTTTTAAATGGATCTTTGTTTCAAAAAGAAACTTGGAGTCATTAAAAGAACTTTGAAATTTCCCAAAGACAATTCAGTTCTCAAATATAGTCCTTTAATGTTTTTTAAGTACTTTACATAGATTATTTTATTTGATTCTTACAGTGAGATATGTACCTCAGATTTTACTATCCCTGTTTTAAAGAAAAGGAGACTGAAGATTAGAGAAATTAAGTGACTATTCCATGGTCACATAACTGATGAATTCAGAGACAGTATTTGAACCACTCCTTTCTGACTTCAGGACCCATGCTCTATTCAGTTCCCTTCACCATGTAGCTTCAAGATACTGCAAAAAATATTGGTGGTAAACATATTGGCAATAAAGTCTCTCCAATTGCTACTGGAAATGTTATCTGCTCATAGAAGTGGAAGCCAAAACACTTAATACCTTTCAACAGAACCCACATATTTTGGTTCCATATCTAATAGTAATCTTAATAATGGTTTAAATTAAGGAAAATCTTAAATCTGATACCTTTATCTCTATTAGTTATTTCTATTTCCCTAAAGGAAATAATTTCATGCATATTGATTATCAGTTTTCATTTGAAAACATTTGAAAGTATAAAACAATCCAAAGATTTATGCAATAGAGTGCAACAAACTCCCTAAGTAGAAGTAAATTTAGGTTATGTTGCCTTGGTAACATGAAGTTCTATTTGGCCCTGAAAAGATTTAATAATCTGATCCCAAACTACCCTTGCAGGCTTATTTACCACTCCTTTCCAAAAAAAAAAAAAACCAAAAAAAAAAAAAAAAACAAACACCCTGTGCTCCAGTCAAAACACTCCGTTAGTTGTCCTAAAAACATACCTTTCAAGCACTGTTCAAATGTCATCTTTTCCATGAAGGCTTCCCTGAATGCTAGTCAAAGAAAAACCTTCTTTCTTGAACCTCATAAAGTTCTTTGTTTACCATTTTCTGATGTTTCTATTGTGTAATGCTGTGTATTACATTTACTCATAGCAATGCCTTATCCCACTACTAGATTTCCATGGGGAAAGTGACAATGTCTTATTTGAATTTGGGGTATCCATAGTAATAAGTAATACTACAATATAATAATTATTAATACATATTACAAATAAAGTCTTAAGATTTTCCATCTCTGTGCCTTAGAATGCATCATTAGAATACTGATAATGATACTTGCACTATTTAAAGAGTTATTGTTAGGGTCAAGTCATGGATTACAGAGGAAGGAGCATTGAATTCAGAGTTGAAGAAACTAAGATCTAAATCCTGAGGAGTTCTATATGCTTAACTGTGTGACCTTGGATAAGTCATTTAACCCTGAAGTCAGAGATTGTTCTTCAAGAATTTTCTTTTGTGTCTGACTCTTGTCCCATTTGGGGTTTTCTTGGCAAGGATACTGCAGTGGTTCATCATTTCCTTCTCCAATTCATTTTACAGATGAGAAAACTGAGACAAACAGGGTTAAATGACTTGTCCAGGGTTATATAGCTATTAAAGTGACTGAGACTCAGTCTAGCACTTTACCCACTGTACCACTTCACTGTCCAGATTCAGAAGTCCTGAGCTGAAATCCCACCTCTAATGTTCACAACCTATCAAACATTGAGTAAATTTCATTGGAGCTCAATTTCCTCACTTGTAAAAGAAGGAATTCCAACTAGGAGGTTTAAATTAAATTTTTATCTATGATCCAATGATAATTTGAGTGGATCTCATCCTACTGTAAAATGGGAAAATTGAACTAGATGATCTGTAAGACATCCTCAGCTCTATTATCTATTACATTTTTCTTGCTTGAACCTCTCACAATAAATAACATTTCCCATTATATTTTTCATTTTTGTACTTATGATAATAACATTTATAAAGTACTTAATGTTTGCAAAGCACTTTACGAATATTCTCATTTAATTCTCACAATGACCCTGGAAGTAGGTGTTATTATTATCCTGGAAGAGGAAACTGAGGCAGAAAAAGGTTAAATTACTGGCTCAAAGGCAAACAACTGGTAAGAAATCTTTCAGATTTCAATTCAGTACTCTATCAACTGCTATGTAGTTATTCTTATAGACTTAGATTTTATTTTGCATTATTTGTTTTTTTAACTAGGTATTTTCTCACTCTTCTGAAACTACAAGCTACTTGAGAGCACAAGTCATATCTAATTCATATGTATATATCTCTCAAAGAACTTTGCATATAGCTGGTATTTGATACATGTCTACTGACAGTCAAACTTATTAACTTTTCATATGAATATTTCTTATCTTCTCATTATAAATTGTAAGACTCTTGAGGACAAAGTCCTTCATGAATCAGTGACTCCACCACAGCACCAAGCATAATCCCTTTTTACTTACAGCAGATAGCACACATTTGTTGTTGAACATCTAAATGAAAAGCATATAATATGTATAAACAGGTTGTAGATACCATGTGGCATGCTTAAGAAGGCTCACAAAGTACAACATCAAGGAAATGTTTGGGAAGAAAATGAGACTATCGTCATACAGTTAGAGTGGTAGATAGTCCAAATGATGCCCTGGCATCCACAAAACATTAAAGAAATCAGAAGAAAAACCTCCAGTGCTTCCAGTTGATCTTCTGAAGGCATGAAGGTAGTCGTTCAGGATGTCATGGTCTGAAAAAACTATAATCAACACTGGTGGGAGGAATGCATGAGGGAAGATTCAAAGTCACTGAGAGCATTTCATTGTTGTCCCCCCAACTGGAGCTGGATCTTGAAACATTGAGGACATTTGTTAAAGACCCCCCCCAAAAAAGTGAGAATCAATCAAGTAAAGCTCTAAACTGTCACAATATAAAATTAGTTTTAATTCCCCAGCCTCACTGCATTAATTGGAAAACATAACATATCTTTCATAACTCCTGACAGTCTTAAGGGAAAAGGGAATATCACTACTGAATTACTAGGGGACCAACTGCATTTCAGTAGAGAGAAATTATGCATCTGAAAATTTGTTGAAAAACATCATAAAAACCCATGAGAGTAAAAAAAAAAGTTGAGAAGATGAATTAACCTTTTGATCAAGTAGGACAGAACAGATCATTATCAGGCAAAAAAAATATGCCTTCTGATATCTTCCTTTTTTTATTAAACCAGCATCCTTCTAAAACTAACGAAAAACAATTTTCTAATGGAAATACTGCCTTCAGATAGGCAGAATGTTGTTCAATAGGGGATAAATGAAGCTTCTCTATTTTCCTATATTTGGGGGAAACATCTTTCTCCCTGAGATAGTACTTAAGAACCTTAAAAATGGGGATTCCCTTTGACTTGCATATGGGACATCTATCTACCTGTCCTATTTCCCATTGGAAGCAGAAATTCAATTAGCACTGTGTATACTAGGTTTCTCCCTAATAGCATTTGTCCACAACAGTCCTTCAAGCAGCATGAGACTGGCAAGGAACAAGGCAAAAATATCACACAGGGTTCATGCTGCTAGTGGCAAAATTATTTAAAGATGGTCTGTTCTGTGGTTTTCACAGAACAATGGATTCTATTAGGTATGCAATTCTAACAACCAAAAAGAGAGTGGGAAGCAACTGAGGTTGATGTCACCAAATTTAAACATCCGTCATTGTGAAAAAATTTATATACATATATATATATATATATGAATTTTAACCTGTCTCCAGTAGGCAACTTTAATTATTGCATGATAAGTGGTTAGAGAGTTCATCAAGAAAAGAGTGGGAGGGAAGATATCCAAGACAAAAGGAAAAGCCTGAGCAAAATTAGAGGCTGGAGATGAGGTCAATTGTTTTTCATAGATTCCACAATGATATAATTTTTGGGAAATATTACAACAGGTAATTAATTAATCCCTTTACAATAGTAAATAACAGGTGCAAGAAACAGACTCAAATACAGTCACACCAACTAAGTTAATGATAAACCTAAAGAGATTCCAGAGCATACCTAATTCCCTTCCTCGATTCATTAGATCCTACTATATCTGTAAAGTATCACACCTAATAGTGCTCACCTTACAGTTTTATGTGCTCTGAGGGATTGAAGAATAATATATTCAAGGAATTTTCAATGTGGTCAAGGAGACAAGATTTATAATTAGTGACTCATGTAAACCATTATATAAGCAAGTACAAGGAGAGCACAACTCACAGACTATTCTGCAGAAGTCTATACAGAAGTCAATTTTGAATGCAGATGGCATTTCCTAATAGAAATAATGCTTAGAAAAAGCCCATGTCATCCACAATATATCTGAAGTGCAGTACCAGTCTAAGAATTTTTTAAAACTGAACAACCATGCATAACATTACCATGAGGGGGGAGGGAAGAAGGTTTTTAGAGCTTAAATTTAAGAGACTTAGAAGATCCCCTCTGAAATCTAAATAAGAAGAGAAGAATTCAAGTTCTTAGAAGCTTCAAATGTGAGAAAAAGTTCTACTATGAAACAATTGTGTGAATAGGGAAGGGAGGGAGGTTAGGAATCTAGGGATAAAGAGGAAGAGTCAGGCCTCTAAAAGGAGAGGATTAGGAGCTAGAGCTGTACAGGTGGAACCTTTTGTAGTACAGCAGAAAAAAAGTCATGAACTTTGAATTCTTGCCCTGGCTCTTACATTTGCTACAGGAATATAGGTTTAGGCAAATTACTTTGTAAAATAGAGTTCTTCATTATGAGAAAAACAGAAGTGCCAACAGCAATGTAGTTTAGAATTACAGAACCCTATAGTTGGAAAGGACCTCAGTGGTTTTTCTATCCTAACTCATATCTGAAAGAAAGATTCACTCTGTAAGAGGTCATCCACTAGCCTCTTTATGAATACTTCCAGTAAAGGAAAATTCACTATTTCCCAAGGCAACCCATTTTACTCTTGAAAGTTATAGTTGTCAGGAAGTGTTCTTCCTCAAAAATTTCTTCTTAATGATTTTTTACTCATTACTTTAGGTTCTGTCTAATGAGTCCAAATAAAACTAAACTAAACTAATCCCTCCTATACATTATGATCATTTAAATACTTGAAGATATTTATCAAGTCCTTCCTGCATCGTCCCTTCTCTTCGCCAGACCAAACTACCCAAGTTTCCCGAACTGATCCTTCAGTATCATACCTATACTCCTCTAGACACCCTCCTTGTTCATCTTAATGTCCTTCCTAAACTCAAAACTGAATTTATTAATAATGATATAATCTGATCACCTGCTCCTCATTCCCAAAAGTTTTGTCTCTCTTAGTATATCACAAAATTAGCTTTTATATGGGCCTCCATATTGTCTGACATTTTGAGCTTTTCTCAATCCTCATTCTTTTTTACCTTCCTGCAGTCTTTGAGTCTGTAGATTTTTGCTTCTCCTTGACATTCTATTCTAAATTTTCAAAACATTGTTCTTTCCTGATTCTGCTACCTGTCTGACCATTCCTTCTCAGTTTCATTTGCTGGATCTTCATCTAGGTCATACCTACTAGCCATGGGTGTCTAACAAATCTCTGTCCTAGTCCATCTTTTTACCCTCTATATTGCTTCACCTGGGGATCTTACCATTGTCCATGGATCCAATTATCTCTTTATGTGAATGACTTTTAGCTTTGTTTATCTAGTCCCAATTGCTCTCCTGACTTTCCATCTTGTATCTCCAACTACCCATTGAACATCTTGAATTGAGGCATTTTAAATTCAACATGTCCAAAACTGAATCATATCTTTGCACTAAAATCTTTCTCCAAATTTTCCTCTTACTGTTGTAGGTACTACCATCCTTCCAATCACCCAAGCTCCTCACAACAGTCTCATCTTTTAGTCCTTGTGCTCTCACATTTCATATACAATTTGTTACCAAGTCCTATCAATTCTACCATTGAAACATGTCCTGCATATACTACTTTGTGTCTTCTGACACTGTCACCACTTTGTGCAGGCCTCCATCATCTTATACCTGTAACTGTTACTACATTAGTTGTCAGGTTATCTTCCTTCTCTTCTTCAAATCACTTACCTCTCCAAACCATGCTCCATCCAGCTGTCAAAATTATCTTCTCAAAGCACAAATCTGACCATGTCACTCCACTATTCAGGTAAACTCCAGCAGCTCTGTATTATCACCAGGGTCATGTATAAATTCTTCCTGTGCAGATGTTAAAACCTGACCCCTTTATACCTTTCCAGTCCACTTATATTTTACTCCCCACAGTGTTCTCTGCAATCTAATAATTCTGACTTTCTTGATTTTCCCTTGCACATAACACTCCATCTTCTGATTTTCACTGGTGTTTAGTCCCTTAGGGCAACTAGGTAGATAGAACTGGTCTTGGATTCAGGAGGATGGGAGTTCTACTCCTACCTCAGACACTGGCCACTTACTAGCTATGTGACCTGAGGCAAGTCATTTAACTCTGATTGCCCTACATCTAAGGCCATCTCCAGTCATCCTGATTCATATCTGGCCAGTGGACCCAGAAGGCTCTGGAGGAAAAAATGAGCCTGGTAACTTAGCACAGCTCCTCCTCACTCAAACTAAATTCACATGCTTGTCATGGCATCACTTCCCTGATGTCTTCTTCATAAATGAAGGGGAAAACATTCTCTGGTGTTTGTTAAGCCTAGAATTCTCTCCCTCCTCACTTCCATTTCCTGGCTTTCTTCAAGTTTTAGTTAACACCCATTTTCAGCAAGAAGTCTTTCCCAATCCTCCTTAATGTTCATGCTTTTCCTTTTATCTTGCCTTTCATTTATCTTGTATAATTCTTGGCTACACATAGTTATTTCTGTATTGTCTCCCCCATTAGCTTGTGTTCTGTGAGGTCAAGGAAAGGTGGCTGGGTTTTTTTTTTTTAATTTTCCTTGTATCCCCAGACCAAAACAATACCTAACGTGTGCTTAATAAAACCTCTTTTTCAGACAAATTTCTATCTAACATTCTCATTACTACCAATTAACAAGAGGTTAAATTAACAAAAGTTTAAAAGGCTTTGTCCTTTGTCTTTCCTCCTTTTTATCACATAAGCATGTAGTTGATAAAGAAATCTTTGAGAAGAATATAGGAAAATTGTGGAATATGATTTTGAAAAGAAATTTAGAGAATATATGTTCTGATTTTTTTTCATTTTACCTATGAGTTAAATGACATCAGAGAACCAAATTGACTTATCCAAGGTTGCATAGCTAGTAAGTAGCAAAGAGAGAATTTTAACCCAAGGCATCTGACTCAAAATTTAGTATACTTTCTTCTATGTCATGTTGTCTATAAGCTATATATAAATGACTGACGTTAGATTCTACTGACAGAAGCTTAGTGGAACCTTATAAACTGATGGGCCTAGAGTCAAGTCTAGAATTCAAATCCAATCTCAGACACTTGCTAACTATGTGACCTATTGTATAAGTCATTTAACTAATTGTCTCAAAGGTAAAATATAGTTGACAGCAGCACTTACCTCAAAGTAGATGCCCATCAATTGGGAAATGTCTAAACAAACTTTGGTACATGAATGTAATGCAATATAGCTCCATTAGAAATGATGAATGTGACAAATTCAGAAGCATGGAAAGGTCCATGTGTGAAATAAACAGAGCCAAGAAAACAACATACAACAAAGAAAATGGAACCACAAAGGTAAAAATTAAAGTGAATGAAGCAAAATTTTAAAATATCAAATGTGACTCAAATGAAGTGATGTGATGGAAATTCCCCAACCCATCCCTTCCTAGAGGTGGGAGGTCCACAGGTGTTGAACATGTTCAGACTTTTTCAATGAATTGACTGGTTGCATTGATTTTTTCCTCTCCTTTTTTTGTCTTTTGTTATATGGGGTGGATTTCTTTGAGGAAATGGCAGTGAGATACTGAGGAAAACTAAAATGATGTAAAAAAAAGATTAATAAAAATTTATTTTAAAAGTAATTTGAGGACTGGATAGAGGTGAGTCCTTGGAGAATATGGGTAATATAATGGACAGTGTTTCCATTAGTTTTGCAATTGACAGAATTTTTATCCAAATTGGAGATATCATATTAACTCTCTATAGAAGCTAAGTATAAAAAAACATTATTAATTCAGCAAAGACATTTCTGCTTAGAACTAAAATAGTGTGGTTCAACTAATAATATACACAACACAGAATATTGTAGAATGGATAGTTATCAGAACCTTTAAACTCTATTTCTCTCAAATACAGATATCTCATGCAAGTAAATGTTCCCTATTAACTATTTCTGTTTTGCCTTTTCCTAACTGAAAAAGATTTTCTTTGGAAGAGAAAACAGAATCAAAATCAGTTAAGTACTTCTGTTTTCTCAACAGCATCCATTTTCATCATCCCATTCACCCTGAGTAACAATTCTCACCCTTCTTTAAACCTGTTTCTCTCAAATAACTTTTGTTAAAAATTCCTTTTTGTTGTCTTTTGCAGTGATCAGTAACTTTGCTTTAATTTTCTCACCAGAGTCAGGCAACCATATGCTTACATTTATTCTTCTTTATTTGTCTTTGTTTCCACCTCCAGAAGTCCTTAACCTGGAGTATGTGAACTCTATTTTTATAACATTTTGATATTTCAATTTCAATACAATCTCCTTTGTAATATTAAATTTTATTTCAATATAGTTGGTTTCATTTTTAAAATATTATATTTTATTTCATGCATTTCAAAACTTTATTCTCAAATCCCCCAGCCAACACACACACATACACACACACACACACACACACACACACACACACACACACACACACACTCACAAAATATAAGGTTAAGAACCCCTTTTCTGGACACATCTTTTTAAAATATGCCTGTGTAAAGAAAGTTCCCTTTATTCCCTTCACTGTAATTATTATTAATTATGTATTCAGAATTTCTATCTTGACAGTTTCTCATTGCTCTTGGGATGATTAATTCTTTTTCCTGAAATCAAATCTCCCCAAAAGGGATCAACTCATTTGACTATCATGACAACCTTATAAAATAGGCACATCAAGTATATTATTCTTTTTGTGATGCTTCCTTCATTCTGCATCAGTTTATATGAATCTTTCCATGTTCTTTGGAATTCCTCAAATTTAACATTTCTTACATCTTAATTTATTAATAATTATTCAAGTTATAGGCACCCATTTTGTTTCCAGTTTTTTTGCTATCACAAAATGTACTGCAATGAATATGTTCTAATCCCCTAATTTCATAGGTGAAGAAACTAAGGCCCAAAGAGATTGAGAACCTAGCTCTAAGCTTTCTTAAAACAGTGATTTCCTAGGAGGCGGCTAGGTGAAGGCTAGGTGGCACAGTGGGTAGAGCGCCAGCCCTGGAGTAGGAGTACCTAAGTTCAAATCTGGCCTCCGACACTTATTACCTAGCTGTATGGCCTTGGGCAAGCCACTTAACCCCATTGCCTTACAAAAAAAAACAACTAAAAAAACCACAGTGATTTCCTGGTAAATTGGAATTTGAGCCTGAGTCTCTTGATTCCCAACCCAGTGTTCCCTCCACTATACAATTATAACCTGGCAATGGTCTGCAAATGGGGAAAAGGGAGTCAATGATGGAATCAGAATGACCAAGTAGGAACCAAGTAGGAATGGAAGCAGAGTGACCTATTAGGAAGACTTTAAACAAAAGAGATCCCCTGACATGGAATGGTAGGAAACAGGCAGATACAAGAAACACTGCAAAGAAGAATTTAAAGGGAATGGTAATTAATTTTATAGCACATAAAGGAAATGGACAGTATAGAAGTTTGGAATGTGGTGGCACAATTATACCATACTGATACAAATGAATCCCTGGTCCAGAGGACATTCAAGGAGTTGTCGGTGATATACAGCAGTGGTTAAGTTTTATGGTTGCTAAAACATCCTGAGGAAACTGAAGAGCAAAATATAAATCCTGGTGTCAACCATACACACAGAGTCCAAAAACATGAGTTCCATATCCCACATGGCCAAAATGCAATCATAAGACCTGAGTTTGTTTTTTATGATTTATACTCTTGGGCATAGTAATAATCCAACACTGTGGTATAGAGCTAGTTCCCTCCCAACATTGTTTCAAGGATGTTTCAGTTTAACTAAATATTGTGAAACAATTTACTACATTAATAACTGCAAATAACTCTCATCACAGATTTCAAGCTTTCTACACCATGAATGAATGAATAAATGATTCTATTAGAAACTATTTAAAAAGCATCTATTAAGCACCTGCTATATGCCAGGCACAGTAGGAAGCTCTGGGAATATAAATATAGAAATGAGATAGTTCTTGACCTCAAGGTAAGTAGGTGGTGTAGACTTCTTTGGCCACAGAAGCTTCATAAAAACTGTCTAATAAGGCATTAAGTCTCATTGTCTAACTGAATGAAGGGAATACCACCACTTCAGGCAAAATGACTTCTTGTTCTTTTGAAATATTTTCCTAAGAAATTGAATGTTCTGTTTATTTGTTTTACTTTCAAGGAAAAAACTAACATACATTGTTAGTAAATGTATCTTTTAAATTTCAAAAGATCAAGGATAGTCAAAGAAAAGAAAAAAATGTCTGCTTTCTTTGCAGAAAAATATACCTCCTTTTTTTTGAAGAGAAAGAGGACAATGGGTATGGAATATGACTTTTACTGTTAAACAGCTGATGTGCACATTAGGTTTGTTTAAATTTTATTTTAATTCTTTTATACAAAGGATGGCTCACTGAAGATGGGGTGATAAGGATCTATTCAAAGTCAGGAACATCTGTATTTAAATACTGCCTCAGATATCTTTCTAGCTGTGTGACCAGGACTGTCACTTAACCTCTATCACTCTCAGTCTCTCTACCTTTAAAATTCTTATAATAATAGCAGTACAAAATTGTTATCACAAGATATGATAAATGTAAAACTAATTTGAAAATCTTAAGGCATTATAAAATGTTAGCAATTATTATAATATAATAAGATATTAAATATTTTAAATAAAAATTAATAGATTCATCAATCCAGAGCTGCAATGGACCTTAAAGGTATTTTGGTCCAATTCCTTGATTTTATTGATGGAGAAAATGAGGTCTATAGAGGTTAAGAGATATATAAAGTCAAATAAATGGAAAATAGCTGAGTCAGGATTTGAGTGCTGGTTGTCTGAATCTAAAAACAACAGTCTTTTTACTGAACCATGTTTTCTCCTACTTTTATAAAAACAAAGGGAGAAGATATCATGAGGGAAAAATATTAAAAGAAGAAAGTATATAGTTGGAACAAGACTGAAAAAATTGCTTCCATCCCTCTTGCATACCTCCATTAAACTGAGGTGATAGAAAATTTTAAAAAGTACTGTTCTGATGTCACATCATAGTACAGTGATGGTCTCAAATTCTCAAAAAGGATGCCAATGGAACTTAAAATCTGACAGGTCCCATAAAGTTGTAAAAAGTTCAATTACAAACCTAAGGGATGAACTGCATGTCTAATATGTGAGAAATAGTTAGGTTCCAACGGCCTCATTCTATTGGAATTTTTGAAGGAGGTGTCCTTATAAATTGCCAGGCTAGTTTTAAGGTGATGAAGTTTTTATCCAGAACTCTCAAAATTGTAGATAGGCTGTTTTCTACATCAGTGGAGAAAGAATATACACTACCACAATCACATACTCTTGCTGTATTTAAACATAGATCTCTGGTCTGAGATGGGAAAGATATATTCTATTACATCATTAGAGGATCATAGACTTAGAGGTGAAAGAGGACTCTGAGGTTATCTGGTCTATTCCCCTCAATTTACAAGTGATAAAACTGAGAGCCAGAGAGATTAATAGACTTGCTCTAAGTCATATAGCTATTAAGTGGTATATATGAAATTCAAATCCATGTTCTCTTCCTACTGCATCACTTATATTTATTGGTAGTTTCCCATCAAATAATTGCCATCTACTAATACCATAATGTTGTCTAGGAAAAAATTCACCCTCATTTCTAGTTTCTCCTTAAAAAAAACAAGGAACATCATTCTTCCATGTTAAAAAGCACTGAAATTCTCTGAAATCTCCACTTCTCTCCCTCCTCAAAAAAAAAAAAAAGACAGTAAAACAATAACAATAATCTAGCATTTCTATAATGTTTTAAGGTTTACAGAGCACTTTCCTTGCAATCCTTGAATATGCATTGTTATTATCCCTTTTTGCTAATGCTATCTAATTTTTGCTAAATGAGAAAACTGAAACTCAATAATGTAAAAGTGACTTGCCAAGAATAAAGCTGGAACTCAAACTCAGGTCTCACATCTCCAGTGTTATACAGAATAGAGGTTAAGTATACAAAACAGTCAACTTTAAATGAAAACCTATTGAAATGTTAAGAAGATAATTTTATCTTTAATTTTTGAAGGATGTATTCTTGTAAATGTCCCTTTCCAAACTGAAAAAAACCCTGAGCTATCTTTTTTTTCTGTTTTTCAAACTGCAGTTGAAATGAAGCCAATGATGCCTCTCAAACAAAATCTAAGTCTCTTGGATTCCCACATAAAAAATGATGAAAGTCAAAGACTAAACAGAGGTAAGTGAAAAAATATTGTCAGAATTTTAATAGCTTTAGTTGCCTCTCCCTCTCTGACATGTTTCCACGGAAACACAGTTAAATAGAAAAGGTTCAACCTATATAGTTTTCAACTGGCAGGTGCAAAATTAAAAGTTCATTTGTTTATTTCAGCCATACACATTCTTACCTATTATGTTTATCAAATAGCATTTTCTTTTGAGAAATGGTGATCAGAGATGGGACCCTTAGTGGTTAAATAAATTTGACATTGCAGCATAATTCACTTCAAAAATTAACTTTAACAAGAAACTCTAATAAGGTGGTCAACTTTAGTCAAGTGAATTGTTATAAACTTCATGCCACAATTCCAATTTTTTCAAACTGGAAAGTTATACATAAACAAACACTTTTATATACACAAGAATCCTTATATGACAAGAACTACTGAGAAAATTAGAAAGCAGGAATATAGCAGGAAATAGGTTTAAAACAACATCTTATACCTAATACATCAGATTAAGCTTCAACTGTATATACAATGTGGATATAAAAGTTCAAATCATTTTTTAATATTAGATAATGAAAATATAACTTTCACAACTATGGCTAGGGGAGGAGGAAGATTTAGAACCAAGCAAGAAATTGAGATAACCACAAAAGCTGCAATAGATAATTTCACTTACTTAAAAATTAATGCTTTTTTACAAATTCAACATACTTCATGGACCACACCAAGGAGCCTTGGGAGGTAGAGTTGATGAATCTGTGAGGATTTTAGAAAAAGTAAACTTCCAGCTAAAGATGGCAATGAAGCCTTAAACCCTTTGATATCTTGGAGTTTAAATTAAAGATGTCAAAGGGATTGTTATTTGGGATGATGGCCTAAAGCTATTCCCACCAGCATCTATATATATGAGAAATAATGTAAAGGGTCATGGAAGTTATTCTGTTGCTTGATTTTTCCCTTCCAATTTACTTTTGTGCAATGACATACTTAATTATTTGATTTCTGATTTCTCGTTGGTGTGAATTTAGCTCTGTACAGTGTCTGATACAAAAGAAATGTTCAATAAAGGTACATTGAGAAACTGACTAATAATAGAAAAGGCATAGATAGGGGTTTAAGCCATATGAAAGACTTATATGGAACCCAGTACCCTTGGTTATTCCATAGTGTATGGTACATTTAGTTTACAGTAGAATAACATAATCAAGAATCACCTGAGTTGAGCAGATATAGGTAAATTGTGATCTGTATTAGTGAGGGGAATATATTCACACTAATAAGATCACAGAGTCATTTAAGTATGACCCCCAAATTAACAAGTTTAACTTTATTGATTTTTCATAAAAGAAACAACAATTTTATGTACAAACTGTTTTAAGATAATGATAAGCCAGAAAATTCAAATGAATGTAAGAAATTAAGTTATGGTTCCCATAGCAACCATTACATCCCCTTTACACCTGTTATATTTTGCATTGCTGAAAATATGTGTAAGGGGATATAATATAGTTGGTTTGGGAGCAATAACTTACACTTTAAAATGTGTGCATTTCAATTTTCAACCAAAACATTGTGTCAGGCAGAGATTCTTTTTTTCTTTGCATAATGGCCTTAGAGCTCACAGTTATTGCTGTAATCTTCAGTCATTCATAGATTTAGTGCAGTTCGTTGGCCAACACTTCATTTTGAAAAGGATTGCGAACACTAAAAATTAATTACAGTACTTAGTCACAGTTGTATTGGGTTTCAAAAGTGCTTTCACATTTTCATTCATTATTTGAGTTTTTAAGCTATTGGTTAGATAAGACAATTAAACAATAGTTATATCAATTATTTTCTTTCTTGCTCTATCCCCTGAGATAGAATTTCCTTAGACATCAAATGTGCTTAGTAACAAGACTCAAGAAATATGCATATGTGTATATATGAGGTTTAAATAATTGGGAAAACAAAAACAAAATACATGGAACATGCTATTGCTTCTATGCAATCAATGAATTTAATGGATTTTTTCTTAAATTAACTAATATTCTTAAAAGTACCATTTAACTAATATTCTTAAAAGTACCATTTCTACTGCTAGAGCACTTAGGATCTTGGGCAAGAATGCAATTTTAGCCCAAGAAATATCACAATAATAAAATTCTGCTTTATTTTAGATATATGGTTTTCCATGGTTAAATGAAAACTGTTGAAACTTTAAAGAATGATTTTATAGGCTCACTTTGACAGCTAGTTTGCAATGTGGTCCTAAGCACTAAGTCCCCATTCCAACTCTCAGACTCAGCCTAAGCTATAAATATTATTTGAAAAGTACAAATAATATTTTAAAATCCAAATTTTGTCATTTGTCACCATGTCAAACATATGTAACAAAAGTAGTATGTAATAAAAATGACTTGGAACCAGAAAGGTTTGTGACACCTTTTTTGGTATATATAAAGGACATGGTCAGAGATCACACTCCCAATTTCTACTGACCCTAGCAAGTTGGATCCCCAAAGATAATACTATACCTCCCTGTAGAGTTCTAAGAGTAGTACTAAGGGGTGATTTTTTTAAACAGATGAGCCAATGTGCTTCCTCATTTTTTAATAGTTGACATAAGTTATTTAGCTATAAAGTAGATTTTAGGAAAGAATATTTACTAAGGCAATATAGTAAGAACAATTGGTACAAAATACCTATCAAAAACTCTGTGATACATTCTTGTATCAAGACATATAGAGAGAATGGGCTCAAGCTTAGAGAGAAAATGTGGCAAAAGGATAACTCACAGCTCCCCATTGCTAGAAATTCTTTTCCCTGCTTTTGTGGAATGTATATTTATGGAGTTCTTAGATTTAATGTACTTTTATTTTGGGTTCTTTGTAGAGACCTAAAGTTGCCTTTCATTATTGTGATGTTTATCTTTGCTTCTCAGTTCAAACACAGCCATCAACTGTTCTGGGAACAATTATAGGATTAGGATGCTAATAAGAACTGCAAAATCCTCCTGAAGTTTACAAGGTCTTCCTCTGAACAAGGGTAGAGGCAGAGACCAAGGTCAAGACCAGGGCTACATCTTTTCTCTGGTGTTAGACAGATAAAAACCTTATAAATGTCAGAGAACTGGGGAATAAAGACTTTGTCACCAAGAATCTATGGAATAATTGTAAAACAGCAATGAAGGATGATGAGAACCTGAACAAGACAATGCTTATAGCGTTGGTAGAGAAAAGGCTTCTGATGAAAGAGATTTTGTAATGGTATAAATGGTAAGATTTGACAACTGAATGAATAAAGGGGGGGGGGTAAGTGAAGATAACACCAAGATGGTGGAATACTGGAAAGAGGAAAAATTGAAAATTCATGAGATCAGTTGTATACATGTTGAGTTTGAGGCATCTTTGGGACATCCAGTTTGAAATGTTCAGTAAGCATGTGAGGGTGCATGACTAGATCTCAGGAAACAGGCTAGGACTGGATTTATAGATTTGAAAGTCATCAGAATAACTTTGATAATTAACTCATTGGAATTGATGAAATTAATTATCCAGAAGCAGAATGTATAGAGAGAAGAGAAATTATGGCAGAACCTTGGCATTCTTTACACTTAAGGGAGAAAGATCTAGATGAAGATATAGCAAAGGAGTTCAAAACCAAACATCTAGATGGGAGAAGAACCAAGAGAAAATATTGTCATGACAACTTGAAGAAGAGAGAGTATTCAGAGAGTGAGGTCAAGTGTCTAATGATGCAAAGAAGTCAAGAAAGATGGAGCCTTGAGAAAGAATGATCAGATTTAGTCAATTAGGAGGTAGCTGGTCTCTTAGAAGAGTACAGTTTTGCATGAGTGATAAGGAAGGAAGTTAGATTGCAAAGAGTTGAGAAATTAGATTAAGAAAACTGAGCTATGGGACAGCTAGGTGGCATAGTGGATAGAGCACCAGCCCTGGAGTCAGGAGGACCTGAGTTCAAATACATCTTCAGACACTTAGTAATTGCCTTGCTGCGTGACCTTCAGCAAGTCACTTAATCTCATTGCCTTAAATAAAATTCAAAATTAAAAAAAAAATAAATTTAAGAAAGTTGAACTATAGAAAATATTTACTTTAGCCAAAAAAAGAGACAAAAGATAAATAGTTTGGGGGGTCAGTAGGATATAGTGAGGATTTTTTAAGATGGGGTTAATGGGTACATTTGTAGATGGTGGGAAGGAGCCAGTAGAAAGAAAAGAGATGAAAAATTTGAGAGAGATGAAAGGAAGATTAAGGAAGCAATCTACTGAAGACTGGAAGGGATGGGATCAAGGGTAGTGATGTCAAAGTAATGGCCCTCTTGAAAGATTTCCTCTTCACTAGAGATGAGGATAAAAAAGGTGATAAAACAATAGTATAAATAAGATGTTTGAGGAAGAAGAGAGTACTAATATATAAACAAAATCATGAAAGACTTCCCATATGAGGTAAAATATGAACTAAATCTTAAAGAAAATGAAGCCATGGAGAGGCAGGAGGCATTTAAGACATAAAAGATTTCTGCAAATAGGAAAATAAGGTATCATTAATCTTACATTAGAAACTAAGAATTAATACATTCATTTTGGAAACAATTAGGAATTATGAGGATAAAGAGATTAAAATGTCCATTTTCTTTGACCCAGAGATTCTTCTATTGGACATATATGCCAAAGAATTCATTATTTTTTTAGGGTTTTTTTTTTGCAAGGCAAATGGAGTTAAGTGGCTTGCCCAAGGCCACACAGCTAGGTAATCATTAAGTGTCTGAGACCAGATTTGAACCCAGGTACTCCTGACTCCAGGGCTGGTGCTTTATCCACTGCACCACCTAGCCTCTCCTAGAATTCATTATTTTTTAAAAAGCCAAAATATTTAGAGTAGCTCTTCTAAAAGAGCAAAAACACTGGAAACAAAAGAGATGGATATAGATTGAGGAATTGCTAAAAAAAATGTAGTACATTAATGTAATAGAATATTAACATTCTTTAAGAAATGAATATCATGTATCTTATTGTCTGATGTTGCTATCTCTTATACTTTATGTTTCTTCCTTAAGGATATGATTTCTCTCTTATCACATTCAATTTAGATCACTGTATACCATGGAAACAATGTAAAGACTGACAAATTGCCTTCTGTGGGGGGGGGGGAGAAGTAAGATTAGAGGGAAAATTGTAAAACTCAAAATAAATAAAATCTTTAAAAAAATAAATGAATATCATGAATACAAAAAATATGGAAAGAATTATGAACTGATGCAGAGTGAAATAATCAAAGCCAAGAAAACAATGTATACAATGACTAAGACAATATAATTATTTACTGCCTGATATATATGGGTGCTTAATAAATGCTTGTTTTCTTGAAGCACAACCACCACAAAACAATCAAAAATGAATGTTGCAAAATTACAGAGAACAAGGATGGTCCTAAAGGAGAGATAAAGAAGATACTTTCCTATACTTCTTTGTGAAACATTGTACATATTTTTCAGATGTTTTTAATATGCTGATTGATTTTGCTGGTTTTTTCTTGTAAAAACATTACTTGGTCAATTAGATGAGTCTCTCAGAAAAGAGAGGGAGAGGAATACAGGGGAAATTTTGAATGATCTAAAAACAAAATATGTAAAAATTGTTTTTAAAAAATAAATTTGTTTATATACTAATAAATGGTTTTAAAGGTTGTTATGGCACTCCTATTTTTAATGCTTTGCCAAAGTCTGCATTTAATATTAAAGGAAAAACCAAGTGTCAATTTCTTTGACTGAAATCTATCGAAAAAGGGGAAATATTGTTTTATATGGCTTGAGCACACTGCCAAAAAAAAAAAAAAGACGTGAAGAACCCATGGTTTCCTCAGTTGAGACATATATCTTTCAGACTCAGAATTGAATTTCTACAAGGAAAAAAGCTTTGGCCATCAGTCAGCAGGTCTGGGTTAGATAAGATACAATCCTTTCCAGGTCTAAAATTGGATGATTCTGCTATTTAACTTATTCTTACAATAAAACCTAAATGTGAAAATGTGGTATGGTAAAACACAAAGTGAGCTGGATTTTAAATGAGATGTTCTGGTCAAAATCCCAGCTCTGCTATTTATTCTTTATATTAACTTAAATAAATCACTTATCTCTCTGGTCATTGGCCTACTTATTTATTAAATGGGGATAATGATGCCTGCAATCAACTTAAAAGGATTGTTGTAAGGATTAAATAAGGAAATGAGTGTAAAACCTGAATCTTCTATTAATGCCATTTAGTTGTTTATTTTAATTATCCCAGGATTTAGCATAATACTTGGCAAATAGTAGGCACTTAATAAATGTTTATTGACTGATTGTAATCTATGATCCTATAAAATCATACTAGTTCATCTATACTGACTTTATTGCCTCAGAAAAGCAATCAAATCACTCTATATCTCTGTTCATGATTTGAAAGATAGGGATAATGCAGGTTTCTACTTAACTTAAAAGAAAGAGGGGCAGCTAGGTGCCACAGTGGATAAAGCACCAGCCCTGGATTCAGGAGTACTTGAGTTCAAATCTGACCTCAGACACTTAATAATTGACTAGCTGTGTGGCCTTGGGCAAGCCACTTAACCCCATTCACCTTGCAAAAAAAAAAAACAAAAAAAAAAGGAAATATATTTGGTTCAGAACTCTGATTTCATTAATAAGAGAGATTTTGGGTTAGGAAACACTCTCTACCTATATAGACTGGCAATTGTTCTATAATTACAGAATTGCCTGTAGCAAGAAGTTAAATGATTTGCCCAGGGCAGCCAGTTTT